>NC_025693.1:36523546-36527031 GCF_000633955.1 Camelina sativa
CGTACGGAAACTGTAGCCGGGGGAATTCAGAAACCGAACCTTTCATAGCCGCGCATAACATGATCCTCGCACACGCAAAAGCGGTTAACATATACAAGACCAAATATCAGGTAAGACACTTATGTATATATATAGACATAAAACTTGACTTTCGTGAGTTATCGATATAAATAGAATGTTTTTTTTGTAGAAAGAACAAAAGGGAAGCATTGGCATTGTGGTACAAACATCATGGTTTGAACCCATTAGTGATTCCATTGCGGATAAAGAAGCTGCTGAGAGAGCTCAGTCATTTTACTCGAATTGGTATGTTAATATTACTAAATATGAGATCTTATTTCTAGATATTAAGTATAGTTCACTCATATATATTGTCTTATCTATTTGTATTCTAACATACTAGGATTTTAGATCCCGTCATATATGGGAAATATCCAAAAGAAATGGTAAATATTCTTGGAACAGCCTTGCCGCAATTTTCAAGCAATGAAGTGAAGAACTTAAACAACTCAAGAGTAGATTTCATGGGTATTAATCACTACACAAGTTACTTCATTCAAGATTGTTTGACCTCTTCTTGTAATGCCGGATATGGAGCTTTTAAGGCCGAAGGATTTGCTCTCAAATTAGACCGGATAGGCAACGTTTCTATTGGAGAACTTGTAAGTACATTCATTCGTAGTTTCTTATATTCAATATTCGCGACTGTATTCTAACTCCTTTAGCAATTAAGTTTTATTGTTGAGTAACAATTTTTATTGTATGTTATATAGACCGATGTAGATTGGCAACATATTGATCCCGAAGGATTCCACAAGATGTTGAATTATTTAACAGATAGGTACCCAAACATACCGATGTTCATAACTGAAAACGGTACGGGACCTCAAGATTTAATCAATGATCAAGTCATGATTTATTTTTTTAAACAACATGAATAACTATTATTAATGGCTTGAAGGTTTTGGAGACTTGCAAAAACCTGAAACAACGGATAAAGAACTTCTACATGATACAAAAAGGATCCAATACATCAGTGGATACTTGGAAGCTTTACAAGCAGCAATGAGGTAAATAATTTACGTAAAGTTCATCCAGTTCTGAATTTTGATCAATGCATTTAGTTAGTCTTTGAACCATTCGATCTAATGCCTACTAATTCTATATAAGTTGTGATTTTTGTTTTTTTGGTAGGGATGGAGCAAATGTGAAGGGTTATTTTGTGTGGTCACTATTAGATAATTTTGAGTGGTTGGACGGATACAAGCTTCGGTTTGGTCTATTCCACGTTGATTATACAACTCTTAAAAGGACACCAAAAGAATCAGCTTCATGGTACAAAAACTTTATCGAAGAACACGTGAATAGAAGAGAACTCGTTGATACTTAACAAATACATTAATATTTATTTATTCGTATTCATTGTCTGAATGATTGAAGTTTGTTTTTTTCTTCGAAAAGTAAAATGTTTGATGTGTTACATGATTATTTGTCTAATCTTGTACGATAACTGAAGAACACGTGAATAGAAGAGAACTATACAATTTAATAATTGAAAATTTCTTCTTTGTACATATTGAAGAACACGTTAAGGAAATAATATACTATTACTTTGGGTCAACACTAATTCCAATTCATTTCACTCTCAAATTTTTTTTAATTTACAAAAGTACCCATACGCGTTTATTGGTTGGAAAGAAAACTATTGAACATTTCTATTTTGAAATATAAATCATCGACGTAATGTCTAACTGTGAGGTATTGCTTAAAGATAAAAAGTTAGTAAATTACAGATAGACTATCGATTTAGTTAAACAAACTAATGAAAAAGACACACGAACAAATGATTTAGCAACATATATTAATATGGTTGCGTGGTTGATGTATTCCTCTGGTCTTTTTACGACAAGATCGTTTCTAGGTACATAGAAGTCAACTTAGCTGCCATATAAACTGTATAACAGTTATAAGGTATTCATGACAAATCAGGTTTAATAATCAATTTTAAAAATAAAAATTAGTAAAAATTATAAGTTTATTTGCAACATTTTAATGGAGAATTAAAAATTTAAAATGTTTGCGTGGTTGAGTTAATCGTATGGTCCCCATGGTTGATATCTTCAAATTTTATAGATATATATATATATATATATATATCTAAATTCAACAGAAACATAGCTAAAGAGTTGAATAAGAAGAAGAAAATGTCAATTTATAAATCTATCAAGATTATCATTTTTTCTCTCCTATTTTTCGTATTTCTTGCAGTATACGGTACCTTGTTCTGTGAAAAAATTTCAGATACTGGAAACTTCAAAAGAAGTAAGTTGAGATACGAAACGTCCGATGATAGCTATGAAGCTAAGGGAAGCCACGTAACTGATCCTATCCACAGCCGCCGGACCACCAACTCCTCAACCAAACTGGTCAACCTTCTCAGCCGCACCACCACTTCTTGTTCGAAACCGTAAGTTTGTTTTTTTTTTTTACTTGCATTTAGATCTCCCAATTCTTAGTATGTTGCAAAGGAATTGATTAATTGTAGAAAAAGGTTAAGTTTTGAATTAGTCGTGTCATAGAATCGTAAATTATGGCGACGGATGTTAAAATATTTAACACGCGAGTAATATTATAAGATTTTTTTAATGAACACGTTTGTTGTTAACAAGTTGGATAACATTAATTGATATAACATGAAATATTGGGTTTTTAATCTCAAACCGTGAACAGTGTCAGCATTTATTACAAACTACTAAGCTATAAATCATATTTTCACGTTCTAAAGTTACAAATTTTAAAATCTACTTTATCCCACAAAATCAAATTTAAAAAAAAAAATTATAATATGAATTTTGTGAAAGAGAGGAAGTATTTAATAATGACACGTTTTGTAAAAAAGAAGAAGTGTTAATATTTGTGGAAAATATTAGTATATCTAAAGTAATAATATTTGTGGAAAATAAAATCCGTAAATATTAACGTACGAAACTAGATGGAGTTGGTAGGCACGAGTTCTTATCTTAAATTTTAATGATCCTCTATGGAACTTTATGATAATGCATGTAAAAATACCTTTTGATTATAAATACTGTAGAATACGGTATGCTTTATCTTTATTTTACTATTTGTAACCAAATTGATGTATAGTTTATGATATTTAATAGTTTGAAAATATTCAGTAGGTAGAAATTGGGGAATTTTAAATAAGTAGACAAAGACTGCCCCAAATGTACAATAATGCATTAAAGATATTCTGCAATTTTCATATAAATATAGACACGTATAGATAGGAGTAGCTACGCACCAAACCACAGAAATAAACACGAGAAGAAAAAATATGAAAATTTCTGCCAACTTTGCAATTATATTTTTATTACAAAGCTTATTGTTTCCTTTTTACAGTTCATGTCTTCAGCAAACTTCAGATGATTCATCTCCATTTCCTTCTGATTTCTTCTTTGGCACAGCTTCTTCTGCTTTCCAAG
>NC_025693.1:36527348-36547636 GCF_000633955.1 Camelina sativa
ATTTTGGAGTCAGTTCATACTTTTAGTTTTCT
Organism: Camelina sativa; assembly: GCF_000633955.1. Lineage (NCBI taxonomy): Eukaryota > Viridiplantae > Streptophyta > Magnoliopsida > Brassicales > Brassicaceae > Camelina > Camelina sativa. Next base: position 36,527,381 of record NC_025693.1, read on the forward strand.
AATCTTTGTGGTTCTTATTTGGTGTATTTAGTATGAAGGTGCGTACTTAACCGATGGAAAAGGTCTGAACAATTGGGATGTCTTTGCCCATGAAAACCCTGGTATGTATTTTGTATTGGATTCTTTTGATATATATTTTTCTTTTTCTTTTCATCCAATATGATATTTATGTTTTGAATGAATCTTGTTGTTTAGTTCTGGGTTCGAAGTAAGCTTGTGTGTTTCTATGTTAATTTGTAATTATTTATGTATTCATGCATATTTTCATTTAGTTATAGTTTTTGCTTTTGTTTTATATTTTGTCGGCAAAGTTTTAATTAATCTTGTAAATGCTATCATGCATGTTGATTTTATTGACACTATTATATTGAAATATGCAGAGAAAATAGTTGATGGGAGCAATGGAGACATAGCTGCGGATCAATATCATCGATATATGGTTAAAAAGAATTTCATTATAATATTTTTGTGCCTTTATCTTAAATATATATACTAAAAAACCGTTGTTCATTTTTATTATTATTTTAGATCATCTACTTTATACGTTTTGACACCTAGCTACTTTATATGATCAGGAAGATATCCAATCAATGTCCTTTCTTGGAGTCAACAGTTACAGATTATCAATTTCTTGGTCTCGAGTCTTACCTAGTAAGTCTTAAGTTTCTTAGTCATGATTATAATAATTAATTTCAGTTTAAACTTAATATTCTACCATCAAATCGATCGATTATCTAAAGTTCTAAACCGATCTCTTTGCTTGGTTGAAAGTTAAAACAAATTGTTTATCTTATCTTACAAAATACAAATGTATGTACCTTTTGTATTTGGGGAAAACAGAAGGGAGATTTGGAGGTATTAATTATAAGGGAATAAGGTATTACGACAATTTGATTAAAGCTCTCATTGGAAAAGGTAAATTTTTACTTTTTTTTTTTTTTTTTTACTTTTTAATTCTTGGTTTAATGCATATAAAGAAATTTAACTTCGAGATATTAAATTATTTCATGTAAATGTTTCCAGGGATTACACCATTTGTGACGTTGAATCACTTCGACTATCCTCAAGAACTCGAAAACCGGTTCAAAAGTTGGTTAAGCTCCGAGATGGTGTGAGTTGTTAAATTGCCTCTAACTAAATTAACCATAACTAACTAAAAGTCTAAAACTAATGTACTTAGTTATTTTTTTTTATCAGGAAAGATTTCGGGTACTTAGCTGATATATGTTTTAAACATTTTGGAGACCGTGTTAAACACTGGATGACATTAAACGAACCAAACCAACAAATCACCTTAGCCTATCGAAAGGGTTTATTTCCACCAGCCCGGTGCTCTATGCCATACGGAAATTGTAGTGAAGGGAACTCGGAAACTGAGCCATTTATAGCCGCACATAACATGATCCTTGCACACTCTAAGGCGGTTCAAATATACCGAACCAAATATCAGGTAACAAACCAATATAATATCCATATGACGTAATTTGAACCATTTTGTTCATATATACGCTGGTTTGTAGAAAGAACAAAGAGGGAGTATAGGCATTGTGGTACAAACTTCATGGTTCGAACCAGTAAGTGATTCCATTGCGGATAAAAAAGCGGCAGAGAGAGCTCAATCCTTTTATTCGAACTGGTATGTTATGTTACATTTATGCAGAACATGAAAAATTCATATATGAGTTATACGTCTAGTTAACATACTCAATTTTTTATGATATGATCTGTTCTAAAATATGTCAGGATTCTAGATCCCGTTGTATTTGGGAAATATCCGGAAGAAATGGTGAAAATACTTGGATCAGCATTACCGGAATTTTCGAGCAATGAAATGAATAACCTCAAGAACTATAAATCAGATTTTTTGGGTATTAATCATTATACAAGTTACTTCATCCAAGATTGTTTGATCACTGCTTGTAATTCTGGTGATGGAGCTTCTAAAAGCGAAGGCTTCGCCCTAAAATTAGATCGGAAAGGCAATGTCTCAATCGGAGAACTAGTAAGTATATTTGTATATATAAGCTTCTATTGGATTCCTTGTGTATTTATAGTGTTTCTAACATAAATTTTTGCATTGCTTGTTTTTCTTTTGCACATTATAGACCGACGTAGATTGGCAACATATTGACCCTGACGGATTCAAAAAGATGTTGAATTACCTAAAAAATAGGTACCACAACATACCAATGTACATCACCGAAAATGGTACAGTTACCTCATGTTTTTGGGTTATCTCCAGTTTTTTGTTAAAATGGATTTGAACAAAATTATTGACGATGGTTTTTGCAGGTTTCGGACAATTGCAGAAACCCGAGACGACAGTTAAAGAACTTATGCATGATACAAAAAGGATACAATACTTGAGTGAATATTTGGATGCTTTGAAAGCAGCAATGAGGTACGTGAATTGTATATTTAGTTAGATTATAAAACCAATACACACATACAATGGATCTCATACGGATAGAGATGTTGAGTGTAGGATATAACCAATTAGGCAATTACTAGTTCCTTATAAGTTAATTGTAAATTCTTATGTAGGGATGGAGCAAATGTGAAGGGATATTTTGCGTGGTCATTATTAGATAATTTCGAATGGTTGTACGGATACAAGGTTCGATTTGGGCTATTCCACGTTGATTATGCAACTCTGAAAAGAACGCCAAAGCAATCCGCTTCATGGTACAAGAACTTCATTGAACAACACGTGAATATAGAAAATCACATCGATATAAAAAAATAAAATGAAAATTAATTAAGACTTAATTAGTGTTCTTGATGAACAAAAGAAGTCAGAACTAGGAAGCCATCATTAATAATCTTCGTATTGTTGTTTTATTTTGAATGTGTATATTGTGTATCTTATACATATCTATTCCGCTAATCTTGAACAAGAATTTTTATACAAATTCCTGTTTATGAAAAATTTGGGGTAGACATCTATTAAGATATTTTATGGTAATAATAATTAGGTACTATAGTAGAGACTTAATGGAAACGAAATAGTCATCAACTTGGTGGTCAAAAAATGTTAGGCCACATATGGCCATGAATTCAAAACAATATTCATCTCTTATTAGTGGTCACTTTGTCTATATCTACATAGCTATAGACATCATGATCATCAAGAAGTTTCATAGCGAACTGATACTGAAAAACCAAAATGAAAGACACGAGTGGATAAATTAAAAGAAGCAATGCCATTTAGATATTGCACAAACAATGAGCTAGTTAGTAAATTATAGACGAGGCAACACCATCATCGATTTAATCTAAACTAAGCAAAAGGAATTAAACACAAACATATAAATATTGTATATAGTGGAATAGGTCGCCATCAAGAATAAAAAATACAAAGGTCTATTGATCACTATTGTTTAGCTGATGAATTGTTTTAACAAATGAAATATGAAAGGAATACTTTTAGTTTCTCATTCTGAGGCCGATTAACTTTTTTTTTTAGCCAATAAATTTTTATCATGGCTTACCTCTTATATACATATTGTAGAGAAGAAAAAATTAGTGCAATTTATTATGAAAAGGTGAGGAAAAAACTAAAAACATGTAAAGTACATCTACTGAATTATGTTTGTTTTGCAAATTTCGAAAATAAGATGCAGCGATTAAATCATGTTTGATTTGTAGTCGCTAGCAACATCGACATGTTTTTGTATGTTACCTCTAACTTTCAAAATTTAAAACGCCTTATTTTTTTTTTTAATATAACGTTAATAACCACTAGTCGTTGATCGATGGCTGTAGAAGTAAACTGTGCCGCTTATAGCTTATCGTTGTTGCTGTCACTATCGTTGTCGCTAATCATATCGATATCGACTGTTACTGAATAAAATGAGCATTATAAAAAATAAAGCATTAAAACTTGTTTTTTTTTCGTTTTTTATAAAGGTGATAGTATTCAATTCATTTTTTTTAGATTATTCATCAATAGACAGAACTCATTCAAATCGATCGAGAATATCAATATGTTTTTCCAGAATAACGAAGCTTAGTGGTTGAGCATTTCCTATGTTATGCATTTACAGTTGATGGCATGCATCCTTTGATTATTTCTCTTTGTGGCGTGAGTTATTTATATATATTGTATATTCATAGTTTACATAGCCACGTTATCTTAATATTGGGGTCGAACCTATTTTTTATGGTCACAAAATAAGAAAAATATTTTAAAGCCAAAATAATCAAATTTAAAGTAATATCTTTATTAATGAAAGAAGAACCTACAAAAATTTATAACCCAAAGCAATAACAAGTCAAAAATATGTAAATCTCCACTAGAAGAAGATATAACCTATCAAAATATATCTAGTTTTGATTAATATTTTGCTAATATATATAGTGCATGTACACAGAAAAAGACAACACCGAAAGTCAGAAGGCAAACAAAAACACGAGAGAGCCAGACAAAATGGGGAATTTAGCAATCTTCGTATTGATCATCTTATTACAAAGCTTAATGTGTAATGTATATTGTTCATGTCTTAATCAAAGTCTTTCAGAGAACATTTTAGAAGATTCTTTTTCATTTCCTTCTGATTTCCTCTTTGGCACGGCTTCTTCTGCTTATCAGGTACTTCCTTTTATCTCTTTTCGTATGTTTGTGTTCGTTTGTTCATCTTATTACAAAACTTCATGATTTGTTTTGCTTTTTTGAATTTGGGTACATTTGACGTAAATAGTATGAAGGTGCATTCCTGACTGAAGGAAAAGGATTGAACAATTGGGACATATTTACGCATGAATATCCTGGTATGTATTGATTTCTGGTTTAATTAAGATGGTTGAGTTTGAAGAAAATCATGAGCAAATGCAAAAATACAACAAATCTAAATTAAATTGGTCTGGCATAGTGGTACTTGGATTAGCTTTATCAATGTTATTATCCATTTCCTAACAAGAAGTTAATGTTTATTATGTTTTGTATTCGAATTTGGTTTGTTTGGCTATAGTATCTAATATATATGTGTATACAAAGTTGTTCATATTAGATCAGGTCCTCAGCACAACTAGTGTTCATGTATCTTGTTGAAAAAAGTACTAAAGTAGCTAGCTACTCATATATGTATAGATGTGTGAATATTATAGCAATTAGGTACTTAATTAAAATTTTCGTTAAATTCTGTTGACGAAATTTATATTTTAGGTAAAATACGTGACGAGAACAACGGAGACATGGCTGTGGATCAATATCATCGATTTATGGTCAAACAATTTTATAAATAATAAATGTTTATTTTTAGTTTTCTACTTAGAAAACGTAATTAATTTGTTTTAATTTAAGGGAAAATTATAAATAAAGAAGTTTTTCCAAAAATTTGGCCATCTACACTTTTTTTTCAAGATTGTCAATTGTGACGAAAATGCCCCTACTAATAGAAATAGTGAAGTTTTGAAAAATTTGAACCAATAAACAAACAGAAAACCCATGTTAGTATACAACTGTTAAAAAAAAAATTTGAAAAAAAAATATTTTGGGTGTCAAAAATCAGTTTGTAAATTGCTGATTTCTAGTCTAAATTGTTTAGAATAGACTTTCTACGATTTTTTCTCTTTCTGAAACATTTAGATTGTTCATTCTACAGTTTGTACATGTTCTAAGAAGTTTAGACGGAAAATTTGTTCTAAAAATTTCAGAACCTGAATTTTGTATGTTCTACAAAATTAAGAATATGTATTCTACGTTTTTCTTCATTCTACATCAATTCAGAATTCGTTTTCTACGTTTTACCCTATATACTAAAAGAAGTAGAAGATATATCATAGAAATTTTTAGAATTTGTAATCTGTAAACCTTAGAATACCCTAAAATAGAAAGAAAATAAATTAAATAAGGAAAATGAATAATTTTAAATATTTTTTAAATATTCTTAATTTATGGTTAAGATTTCGTAATTATTGTTTAGATTTGTTCTAATACATTTTAGAATGCGTATTCTAAATTATTTAGAAGATAAACAAATTAAGAAAAATCGACATTATACCTTAACGTGATCGATTAGCCCTTTTGGGAAAAAAATTTAACCTTAATTGGTTTCCAATCGATCAATTTCCCTTACTTTGTCAAAACCCAAAACAACAATTTAGGCCCACTCGATGAAGCCCCAAAAACCGATTAATTGATGTTTTCTTAATTTCAGGGGACAAAAAATCAACAAAATTTATCTGAAAAAACAATTAAGGGCATAATTGGCTAATTTTATATCATAAAACCTATTTAACCAAACTTTTGAAAAAAAAATGTAGATGGCCAAATTTTTGGAAAAAGATCCTTTATTTATAATTTTCCCTTAATTTAATTGTCTATATGGTTTACAGGAGGACATCCAATTAATGACTTCGCTTGGGGTCAACAGTTATAGATTCTCGATTTCTTGGTCTAGAGTTTTACCAAGTACGAAGTTATTATTACTATTTCTTTTTTTTAATATCATGAGAACAGGATTATTACTATTTTTTCTTCTAGTGATTAAAAATATAATGTGATATCATATAAATAGCTTGATATTTATTAGATACAAACACGATATATGAACCAATTTATCTAAGATTTTTATATGTTTAAAATACCGAATCGGTTATTCAATTAAAAAAATAATTATTTGGGTGACAGGAGGAAGATTTGGAAGTATTAATTATTCGGGAATAACGTATTACAACAGATTAATCGACGCTCTCATTAGTAGAGGTAAATTGTTTTTGTATTTTTAGCTATTCTTACTCGTAATTTCTATTTGAAGTTTTGAACCAATAAACCTAGCAAATATATTCTGAAGCTTAACTAACTAGTAAATGTATCCAGGCATCAAACCATTTGTGACGTTGAACCATTTGGACTATCCTCAAGAACTGGAATACCGGTTTCAAAGTTGGCTAAGCCCCGAGATGCAGTGAGTGCAAATAAAAACTCTTATATCAGTCAATCAATCCTTCATTTGAAGTCGACAAAAAAAATTAAGACCAATATATCAAAATTAACTAATTAATCTCTAATTTCATTTTTCGACTTTTGAAGGAAAGATTTCCTGTACTTGACTAATATATGTTTTAAACATTTTGGTGACCGAGTTAAACTCTGGACCACGTTAAATGAACCAAACAACCAAATAATTTTGAGCCATCTAAAAGGCACATTTCCACCATCTCGATGCTCCTTACCGTATGGAAACTGTAGTCAAGGGAACTCTGAAACCGAGCCTTTCATAGCCGCGCATAATGCAATCCTCGCTCACGCAAAGGCAGTTCAATTATATCGAACTAAATATAAGGTAAACTAAGAAACCAGTCGATATAATATGTCTATAAACTTATTAGTTATTTCGGTCTAAATATTGACTGAAATATGATGTGTTTTAGGAAGAACAAAAGGGAATAATCGGCATTGTAGTGCAAACATCATGGTTTGAACCCATCAGTGATTCCACTGCAGATAAAGCAGCTGCTGAGAGAGCTCAAGCTTTTTATTCGAACTGGTATGTTCCATAATGATTACTAAGATTTAACAATCACATACTAAATATATAATTGTTTGTATACCAGGATTCTAGATCCGGTTATATATGGAAAGTATCCAAAAGAAATGGTGAATATACTTGGGTCGGCCTTGCCGAGATTTTCAAAAAAGGAAGTCGAGTACTTAAAGGAGTCGCAATCAGATTTTGTGGGCATTAATCACTATACAAGTTACTTCATTCAAGATTGTTTGCTATCATCTTGTAATATTGGATTCGGAGCTTCGAAAGTGGAAGGATATGCACTCAAGTTAGACCGAAAGGGCAATCTTACCATTGGAGAACTTGTAAGTACATTTCCATTATCTTTTTCTAAATTCTTTTCACACACGCGATAATAGTATTACCACTTTAACATTACACTTGAAATGTATTTTTCTTTTTATGATAGACCGATGTAAATTGGCAGCACATTCATCCTGAAGGATTCCGGAAAATGTTGAATTACCTAAAAGATAGATACCATAACATACCAATGTTCATAACTGAAAACGGTACAAGACCTCACGTTCTCAATTAATGATCAAGTCATGATTTTTATGTATTTGGAATGTACATTTGACCGATGCAAATTGGTGTTTACAGGTTTCGGAGACCTGCAAAAACCCGAGACAACCGTAAAAGAACTTTTAAATGATGCAAAAAGGATACAATACATGAGTGGATACTTGGATGCTTTGCAGTCAGCAATGAGGTAAAGAGACTGTGAATTGTGCAGTGAGCCAACTTGGGGATTTTAATTGCATACATTTAACCCTCGAACAAATTTATATATATCACAGTGATATTTCCATCGATATATTTTGCATAATCTATTAGTAGAGTAAATATTTTGTGACTTTTTCGTGTAGGGATGGAGCAAATGTGAAGGGCTATTTCGCATGGTCGCTATTAGATAATTTTGAGTGGTTGTATGGATACAAGCTTCGATTTGGCCTATATCACGTGGATCCTGTAACTCTCAAAAGGACACCGAAACGTTCAGCTTCATGGTACAGAAACTACATTGGAGAGAACATTAGAAGAAGATATGATTAGATATAAACATATGACTATATTTGTCTATATAACATTATCTCCTTACCATCTCTTGTGATAAATATAGAGCAGATAATAATCTCCTTACTATCTCCTTACCACCTTGAAATAATTAGTTAAGATATATGGTCTTCTTTCAAGCAGCATCCTTCGAACTGACGACTTATAGAGCTAGAAAGTCTTTACCAGTTTGAGATATCGAAGCTTAGTACAATAACATAAATTACTGTTAGAGTGGATCGATCGTCTTCTTTATAAAATTCAAATGTAGTTTGTTAGTCATAAATCATGAACGTCCTTTTAAGCTAAAGTCAATTATCTTGTAAATATTTAATCCCTAGAGTAGAGACCAATAGGTTGATTGGTTCTAATCTTCCAGCTGTAACTTGCGTGATGCAGCTTATTATTCTCAGTTAATCATTGACCTGCGCACTTCTTTACTATAATTAATTAATCAATTGATACAGCGTTACTAGACAGCGAACAAATCTAAAATGCATTCTTTATCATCGCATCTTTTGTTAAAATATTTGGATATATTATAATTTTGCACGACGTTAAAAAAAATATATTGTAGAATCTTATATACTTTTTTTTTTATCATGATTCATAACCAATTCGTATAATACGGAATAACGCGATTAAATGGAATCGAATTCCGATAAGATCAGTCGCAGAAGTGATGCTGTAACCAATTGACTAAAAACATTTCTTCAAATCTTATAATTAACACAGTCACTCACACCTCCTCTCACACGTTAGAAAACTTAACAAGTTAGAAATTAACTTAATACCGTGGTTTTTCATTGTGGACAAACTTAATGCCGTGATTCAGCACTACTTTCAAGTCAAGCTTTCAAAGTAAGAGACTTCTTTATTATTTTGCTAAAAATTGATTAGGTTGGAGTATGATTTAATTAATTAAATTTAATTTGATTGTATATATAGAAATTATAAGTAAAGTAAAAAACCTCTGTAAATTAATACTTTATAAATTAATAAACACTATAAAATAATAATTTTCTCTGGTTCAAAGTCAGATTGATATAAAAATTAGCTAAAATTAACCAAAATGCCAATGATATTTAAATCTCAAATAGCTCAATTATTTCACTAAAATTGTATATACGTATGTATGGCAAGTTGGCAACTAGAAATTAAGACAATGATATTTATCACGATAAATTAACAATTAAATCCTGATCGAAAGCAATTTTAGAAAAGAAACCATGTGCAAGACAAGTTGACTTTTATTTGTTTGTGTATATGTGGGAGCTAGAAGCAGGAGACGAACATCATCACAACCAAAAAAGTCTTTCACCGTACCTAAAAGAAAAAAGAGGAAAAAGCTATCAAAATTACTAGGAAAAAGCCATGGATTCCATCGGTGGATTTCACGAGGTGCAAAACGATGATAGGCTATTTCAGCTGGTATATTATCACCCAAAATACCAACCCATACCAAAAACAAAAAAACCAACCTTGTTCAATAAAGCAGCAAGCTGCGACCACCCTTCTCATCAACCCCTTTTCTTATGTCCTCTTCTACGAATATCAAAAGATAACTCCGATTCTCACACTTATAAAGTTAGTTATTCCCCGGAATACGTTGGCTCTACAACAAGAAGTGATAAGTCTTATGAAGATCCACTACTCCCTCTGTTTTGGTGCAACAATAAAGAATTTGATGTCGATGGTGGGTGTGACATATGCAGCGGCTCAAAGTTTGGCACAGACTATTATTTCTGTGTCAAATGTGATAAAGTTTTCCACAAAGAATGTGTCCAATCTCCATTTAAAATCAAGCACACTTACCATTCTGAGCATTTTCTCCAACTTTTCTGCCGTCTTCCAAGTGCTCCTGATATAAAGTGTTTATGTTGTCGAAGAATAGCAACATACCTGGTATATTATTGTATCATATGTGATGTTGTTATGCATACAGTCTGTGCCATGAAGTTGATACCTTTGGGAGGATTTTATGAAGTGGAAAACAATGGTAAACTATCCCAGTTGGTATACCATCACCCGAAATACCAACCCATACTACAAACACAAAGCCAAACCTCTTCCTCCGGTGAACCAACTAGCCACGACTTCCCTTTTCAACAACGTTTCTTGTGTCCTCTTCCACGAACTTTAAGAAAACCCTCTGATCCTCTCACTTATCCGATTTGTTATTCTCCCGAATATGTCGGCTCTACAATAAGCAGTGATGATCCGTATGAAGACCATTCAATAATGCCTTTGTTTGGGTGCAACAATAAAGAATTTGATGCTGATGGTGGGTGTGACATATGCAGCGGCTCAAATCTTGGTACAGAATATTATTTATGTGTCATATGTGATAAATCTTTCCACAAAGAATGCGTAAAGTCTCCACTCCATATCAAACACCCTTATCATCCCGAGCATTATCTTCGGCTTTACTATCGTCATCCCAATGCTGCCATTATAGAGTGTTTTTGTTGTGGAAGAATAGCAAAAGATTTGGTATATTATTGTATCATATGTGATGTTGTAATGCATACAATCTGTGTGATGAAGTCGATACCCTTCGTTGTAGACCAACCGAAACGTCATGACCATCCCCTCACTCTTTTTCCCGAACAGGCGCTCTTAACTTGCAACATTTGTGGTATAATCAGAAAAAACTATCCCACATACGTTTGTCTCAGATGCAGATTTGTTGCTCATAATGATTGTATGTATTCTCCATCCATCATCAAGATTTCACGTCACCACCATCGCATCTCCTACACTTCTTCTCTCCAATCCGAAGAATGGTCTTGTGGAGTTTGTCGTAAAAGTATTGACGGTGATTATGGTGCATATACTTGTGACAAATGTGATGATTATGCTGTTCACGTAAGATGTTCTCTACGAAAAGATGTGTGGGATGGAGTTGAACTCGAAGGTTTATCGGAAGAAGATGATATAACACAAGATGTTGGGCCGTTTGAAATTATATCTGAAGGAGTGATACTTCATTTTCTTCATGACCACTATCTTCAGCTCGAGGTTAGCATAATTTGTGATGAGAACAAGTTTTGCCAAGTGTGTGTTATGCCTATCTTTGAAGTTAACTTCTATTCTTGTATGGAGTGTGAATTCATCCTCCATGAAACATGCGCAAAATCTCCCCGCAGAATACAACATGTGTTACATCCTCATCCACTTAAATTGATCCGAATGAGTAGTAGTATATATGATAAGGAGAACTTCTTGTGCGATGCTTGTTATCGTTATTGTGGCGACTTTATGTATTGTTGTCCCATAGTGGAATGCGAGTTTGGTGTAGATGTACGGTGTGCTGCAATATCTGAGCCATTTGATTTTCAAGGTCATGAACATCCCTTGTTCCTAGCTTTACACCCAGACGTCAAGCCAATATGTGAGGTTTGTAAATCAGAATGTTATAAACAATTTAATTGCATCAAATGCGATTTTATTGTTTGTATCAAGTGTGCTACCTTACCATACAAAGCAAGGTATAAGCACGACGAACACTTTCTTAAACTTTTATGGGGGAAAGAGGTGTGTGAAAAAGATTGGTGTGAAGTCTGCGAGCGTAATTTGAGAGACACAAACACAAAATCCTTCTATTGGTGCAACGTTTGCTGCACTACTCTTCACACTGCCTGCTTGTTTGATGATGAACTTTATCTGAAACCTGGTCAAATCTGGAATGTATATGGGAAGGAGTTAAAACAGGTCAAAGTTGTTGCCAGAAGAAATCTTTCTCGACCACTTTGTGATTCTTGTAAGTACCCTTGCCAAGGCAGACTATTTACGATAGACAACCTCACAACATGTTCTATGAAATGTGCTCGTGATATTATATAAATTTATCTTTCAATCGATATATCAATGTTATTTTGTATTTTTGTTTTCTTTTGTTATTAAAGATGTAATTCGTATCTTCTGTAATTCAAATTTTAGACTTTGTTGTTTTTTAATTTTCAACAATGCGATTTTATTTTTTATTTTTGATTAATCTCTATTGACATAGGGAGGAGAGATCAGAAAAAGTGATGAATGAGTACTCTCCCTTGATCACATTTTGTTTCTCTTCTCTCAACCATATTTTTCAATCACCACCCCAGCGATGGGGATTAGGATGGAAGAGATCATCGGATCGCCGATTATCTAAACGACGATCCGATTCAATCACCGTCGGCGTCTCCGCTCGGATCTCCGACTTCGTCATGTTCTTCTCCATCCGATGTGGAGGATCCTGAATTAGGGTTCCAGATTGATTTAGATTGGACCGCTGGTAACTCGGAGGATCAGGTAGCGTTGAGATTGGAATCGCAGTTAATGGTGGCTTTGCCTGCGCCGCATGAGACAGTTGTTGTCGAATTGAGGGGAATTGAGGTGACGAAAGCTGAAAGAAATTTTTAAAATTAATTTAATATATTGTAATTCATGAGTAAAAGATAATCAAAATGAAAATGCCCAAAAATGCTATTTTTTAAAAAAAGGTATCTACCAAAAAAAAAGTATTTCTAAGTTTGAGTCTCTTCTTAGTATTTTTAATTAATAGTTCTATAACATAATATGTATCTATAATTAACATACACTTTAATTTATGTCGAGCTCCTATAAACTTAAAACCAAAGTTAGAAACTCTTACTAAATAATTAGAAAAGTATCACGCATCCCCACAAAAATATTTTTACTATTTAACTGAAATCATATTGACTATAATTTATAATTTACGTAGTTTCCCTACTAATTCTACAAAAATTGTAATTCCCTTAATGTATTTATGTTTTAAATGTAACCTTCGTAATTAATTCATCATCTTATAAATAATCAATTTTTGATAACTATATCCCTAAAGTTTAATAATATATAGACATAATAATCGTACTTGTTAAAAAAAAACAAAAAAACAAAAATCACCAAATCACACTCTAAACCACGCTATCTATACACGTGATCAAGACTATATCAAGAATTTATGTTGCAACTTGCTCAATGGTTTAATTTGAAAGACGACCGTTAACTTTATAAAGGACAAACAAACATGTGCGAAGGCAAACATGCATACCCTAGATACGATGAGAATCACATTTTGTTTCTCCTCCCCCATACATGTCCCAACAAAAAGGATGGATTCAGCGTATTTCATGCTCACACGAAACTATCTTAAAAGACCACTCCGATCGAAGTAATAAAGAAAGACTGCATCGAATTGTGTGAACAGCGACTGAAACCATTTTTTAACAAAGCTGATAGAAATAAAAAGGAAAATAATCTCCACCGACTCAATTGTTAATCACAAAATAAATAAATAATTAAATAACCTAATCGATAAGATAATTTTTGGGAAGCGAGAAAACCATGTGCAAAGACTAGTTTGACGAAAACCATGTGGTCGAAGCAGAATTGCAGAAACCGAGCATATCATCACAACCTACTAATCTTTCAATGAAAAAGAAAAGAGAAAGAAAAAAACTATCAAAATTACCCAAAACGATGGATTCCATGGGAAAAATATGAAAAAAATTGGATCATATGGAAAAAAAGTGGATAAAACTGAATCATATGGAAAAAAAATACTGAACCATTTTTGAAAAAGAATATCTCAAATATGTTTAGTAACCTGAAGACTATGCAAGATAATATACATACAGTTGTGGTAAGTGTATTTTACATCAAAGTTTGTTAAATGTGAAAAAGAAACAAATTACAGTAAGTGGTGGATGGAAATCAACTATATTAATATTACAAAACCAAATTCCAATGACATTTAGAACCAGCAACTCTTTCACCGAAAACAAAAACAAAAGAAAGAAAGAAAGAAAAAAAGAGACAGAAAAACTATCAAAAATAGTACCCAAAACGATGGATTCCATCGGTGGATTTCATGAAGTGGTACAAAAGATTAGCTTGTAACAGGTCAAATTTGGAGTAGCTGCCAAACAATTGGGAATACGGAGCAAAATTGACGTTGAAACCCCGACCAAGTCGAAGTAGTTATTGATCTTAATAAATTGTGGAGAACACATAATTTAACAGATCTTGACAGAAATGTAATAAAGAGAGACCAGAAGCGTAACTCATCAGTGAACATTAGTTATAAGAAAATAAATAAACAAAAGACTCCATCGAGATGTAATAAACCGCGAGTAGAATTCATTTCATATTAATTTTTAATTTTTAATTTTTCTGAAGAAGACCCTTAAGTTTAGAAACGAAAGAAAAAACATGTGCAAGACAAGTTGAACTTTGTGTGTGTATATGTGGGAGAAGCAGGAAACGAACATCATAACACCAAAAATAAATATTCCACCCAAAAGAAAAGAGAGAGAAGAGAGAACAAAAAAAAAAACTATCAAAATCACACAAAAACGCAACGATGGATTCCATCGGTAGATTTTATGAGTTGGAATCTCAGCTGATATATCATCACCCAAAATACCAACCCAAACCAAAAACACGAAAACCAACCTCCTCCGATAAAGCAGCCTCCAGCCACGACCACTCTTTTCAACACCTTTTTTTGTGTCCTCTTCCACGAATTATAAAAGAAGAAGTATCTGATTCTCTCACTTTTCCCATCAGTAGTTACCCCGAATACGTCGGTTCTACAACAAGAAGCGATGAAGATCATTCAGTACTTCCTTTGTTTTGGTGCAAGAATAAAGAATTCGATTCCAATGATGGGTGCCAGATATGCAGAGGCTCAAATTTTGGCACAGACTATTATTTTTGTGAACTCTGTAACAGAATATTCCACAGTGAATGCGTCCAATCTCCGGTTGCAATCATACACCCTTACCATTCGGAGCATTCTCTCAAACTTTCCTATCGTCGGGTTAGTGCTTCGCTTATGAAGTGTTTATGTTGTCGAAGAATAGCAACAGATCTGGTATATTATTGTACCATGTGTGATGTTGTAATGCATACAATATGTGCGATGAAGTCGATGCCCATTGGTGGATTTCATGAGGTGGAAAACGATGGTAAACTATCTCAGCTAGTATATCATCACCCGAAATACCACTCCTTACCACAAACACAAAGCCCAAACTCTTCCTCTGGTGAAGCAGCTAGCCAGGACCTCCCTTTTCAACAACGTTTCTTGTGTCCTATTCCACGGAATTTAATAAAATCCTCTGATCCTCTCACTAGTCCGGTTAGTCGTTCTTCAGAATACGTCGGCTCTACAATAAGCAGTGATGATCCGTATGTAGATCATTCAATAATCCCTTTGTTTTGGTGTAACAATAAAGAATTTGATGCTGATGGTGGGTGCGACATATGCAGCGGCTCAAATCTTATTTTTGTGTCATATGTGATAAAATTTTCCACAAAGAATGCGTCGAGTGTCCACTTCAAATCAAACACCCTTATCATCCCGAGCATTATCTCCGGCTTTACTTTCGTCATCCAACTGCTGCCAATATAGAGTGTTTTTGTTGTGGAAGAATAGCAGAAGATATGGTATATCAGTGTACCATATGTGATGCTGTAATGCACACAATTTGTGCGATGAAGTCGATACCCTTCGTTGTAGACCAACCAAAACGTCATGATCATCCCCTCACTTTTTTTCCTGAACAGGCTTCCTTAACTTGCAACATTTGTGGTCTAATCAGAAAAAACTATCCCACCTACGTTTGTCTAAGATGCAGATTTGTTGCTCATAATGATTGTATGTATTCTCCATCCATCATCAAGATTTCACGTCACCACCATCGCACCTCCTACATTTCTTCTCTCGAATCTGAAGAATACTCTTGTGGAGTTTGTCGTAAAAGCATCGACAATGATTACGGTGCATATACTTGTGAAAAATGTGATGACTATGTTGTTCACGTAAGATGTGCTCTACGGAAAGATGTGTGGGATGGAGTTGAACTCGAAGGTGTACCAGAAGAAGATGATATAACACAAGATGCTAAGCCTTACAAGATGATATCGGAAGGAGTGATACTCCATTTTCTTCATGACCATCATCTCCGACTCGAGGTCGACATACTTTACAACGAAGAAAAGCTTTGTGAAGCATGTGTTATGCCTATCTCTGAAGGTAACTTCTATTCTTGTATGGTGTGTGAGTTCATCCTCCATAAATCATGCGCAAATTCTCCCCGCAGGATGCAACATCCATTACATCCTCATCCACTTATATTGAAGATTGGATGTAGATATGATATGAATTACTTTCGTTGCGATGCGTGTGTTCGTGTTTGTGCTGGATTTGTCTATGAGTGTCGCATAGGAGAATGCGAATTCGATCTAGATATACGATGTGCATCAATTTCGGAGCCGTTTGATTTCGAAGGTCACGAACATTCTTTATTTCTGGCGTTACACCCCGACGTCAAGCCTGTATGTGAGGTCTGCAAATTAGAATGTTATAAACAATTTAATTGCATCGAATGAGATTTTATTGTTTGTATCAAGTGTGCTACCTTACCATACAAAGCAAGGTATAAACACGACAAACACTTTCTTACATTATTATGGGGGAAAGAGGTGTGTGAAAAAGATTGGTGCGAGGTATGCGAACGGAATCTAAAAGATACAAGCACTAAGTTATTCTATTGGTGCAACGACTGCTGCACTACTCTTCACATTGCTTGCTTATTTGATGACGACCTATATGCGAAACCTGGTCAAATTTTGATAATAGAAGGGAATGAGGAGATCAAGGTTCTTGCCAAGAGAAATCTTTCTCGACCACTTTGTGATTTTTGCAAGTATCCTTGCCAGGGCAGAGTGCTTATTACGACAGACAACAACAAAGCGTGTTCTATGAAATGTGTTCGTTATATTTTCACTGAAGAATCCAGTAAGTTAATTATATAGTTCTATCTCTGTTATTAATGTAATTTTTTTTTTTTTTTCGGTTATTAAAGATGTAATTTGTTTCTACTTTCATTCATATATCCAACTTAACTGAACCAAACTGTGAAGAGGTTCCTGAATTTCTTCCTCCCCCTCCCGGCTTTGAAGATATTTGAGCCGCCGAATGATGACATGGTTGTGTATGAGGTTGTTTCTCTATCTCAAAATACTACTATAAACTAGTGTCTGAGTTAATAAAAGCCGAAGAGTAGATGAAGAGGTAGCATTACTTCCCTTTACGCTTTACCCATGATAACAAAGAAGACCAACTTGTGAAAGCTGATCTCTGCTGTCTTAGTCTTTGTAAGCCCTTAGCCCAAATAACTTGAGTGAAGGGGCAATGTAAGAAGATATGGTCTTGTGTCTCTACAACTACAGAGCAAAGACAGCAGATTTCCGAGACTTGTAAGCTATGCCATCGTTGGGAGTCTAGTCTGTCAAAATTTGCAATCCAAAAGTTCAGAAGTTGAAAGCATCAACACAATAAATATATTTGTATTATTTAAAATTACTTTAAGAAAATTGAAATATTTCGGAAGTACATGTTAATGTAAATTATGAAATCTGTAATGTATTTTTTTTTTTTTCAAACCAGTTTTTCTGTCAAAAAAAAAAAAAATCATTTTAATTTCCATAATCTTAAATTCACCTTTCCAAGGAACGACGACGTTTCGTAGCGTCTCATAGATTATTTTGTATCATCAAGAAGTTAACCAAACTTAGGCGAGAGAGAGATCAGAGAAAGTGATGAATGAGTATTCTCCTCTGATCATCACTTCATCGTCATCACTCATTGATCTGATCACATTTTGTTTCTCTTCTCACAATCGAATTTTCAAATCCACGTTTACCGATTCTGATTCGAGTTTCTCCGATTTTGATTTCACCCTCCCAGCGGTGATCGGAGAATTTAGCCATGTCGTGGGGATTAGGATGGAAGCGATCATCGGAGAGTTTCCGTCTGAGTCTCAGCTACGGCGCCGATGATCTAAACGACGATCCGATTCAATCACCGTCGGGGTCTCCGTTCGGATCTCCAACTTCGTCATGTTCTTCTCCATCCGCGGTGGAGGATCCTGAATTAGGGTTCCGGATTGATTTAGATTGGACCGCGGGCGATTCGGAGGATCAGGTAGCGTTGAGATTGGAATCGCAGTTAATGGTGGCTTTGCCTGCGCCGCATGATACAGTTGTGGTTGAATTGAAAGGATACGGAGACGGCGATGATGGTATTATAGGGAATGTTGGATTAGAGATGAGAGTTGAGAAACGTAGAGAGCCTTTGCGAGCAGTTACATTGATGAAAGCTGCTGGTTCGGGTCAGCAATACGACGGTGTAGGTATCTTGACTAGGCTGATGCGTTCTGATATGATGCCTGCAGCTATTCCTGCACCGTCTATCGACGTTGCTTCTTCTTGTGGGGTGCATTGGAAGACTGTTACCTCGTTGAGTCTATCTGGTTGTGGTTTATTGGTACGTTTCTTAAATTTTTTAGAATTCTGGATTCTCTGCTTATATGGATAGATGCTTTTCAAATTGGATTATGCTGATCGGTTTTAAAATGTGTTGCAATGTTGGGCAGGTAATGCCAGTTGAAGTGACTGAGTTACCTCTCCTTGAGAAGCTATGCCTTGAGTACAATAAACTGTCAGTTTTGCCACCTGAGATAGGGAAGCTGAAAAACCTTAAGATTCTTAGAGTCGACAATAACATGCTTATATCGGTTCCAGGTGAGTGTCACCTGTCAATTCCTTATACTTGTTATTCGCATTATAATGGTAACAGAAATACATGTTGGTGGAACATTTATACTATTAACTTAGATTTGTCAGCTGATGTTGGTTGAAACTCTTGTGCAGTGGAGCTAAGGCAATGTGTGGGTCTTGTTGAACTGTCGTTGGAGCACAATAAACTCATCCGGCCTCTTCTTGATTTCAGGTTATTGTGGCAGAGAGCTGGTATTACTGTTTTGTTTATTTCTTGAATTTTTTAGTAGACTGATTACTTATTCTATTGGAATGCAGAGCAATGTCTGGGCTACGAATACTACGGCTTTTTGGTAATCCCCTTGAATTCCTTCCAGAAATTTTACCCTTGCATCAGCTTCGTCACTTGTCTCTTGTAAATATCAGAATTGTGTCTGATGAGAATCTAAGATCAGTAAATGTACAGATTGAGGTAAAAAGAAAACTCATCACACAATACGTTCATTCTCTAGATCATTAAGTTTCAAGCTAAGGGTGACTTTCCATGATGCCAGACTGAAAACACTTCCTATTTTGGAGCATCTAGGCACAAGCTAAGTGCCTTCTCTCCCCTTATATTCCGTTCCTCGTCTTGTCACCATCCTCTTCTAGCATCTACATTGGTGAAGATAATGCAAGATGAAGGAAATCGTTCTGTCATTGGTAAAGATGAAAATGCGGTGAGGCAGCTTATAAGTATGATAACAAGTGACAATCGCCACGTGGTATGTTGGTTTTTCTCTTCTATGCTATGGGTTGAGAAAAAGTCTACTTTTTTATGGGAACAATCACTGTAACTACTGGTTTGATAGGTTGAGCAAGCTTGTGTTGCTCTATCATCTCTTGCTCGAGATGTTGGCGTAGCAATGCAGCTGATGAAGTGTGATATCATGAAGCCAACTGAAACTGTTCTGAAATCTTCGACCCCAGATGAAGTTATATCCGTTTTACAAGTGGTGGTCACCTTAGCTTTTGTATCTGATTCCGTTTCTCAGAAGATGCTCACCAAGGATATGCTGAAAGCCTTAAAGTCCTTGTGTGCCCATAAGAATCCTGAAGTAAGATAGCTGCAATTTTG
>NC_025693.1:36550106-36668268 GCF_000633955.1 Camelina sativa
CTGGGCTACGAATACTACGGCTTTTTGGTAATCCCCTTGAATTCCTTCCAGAAATTTTACCCTTGCATCAGCTTCGTCACTTGTCTCTTGTAAATATCAGAATTGTGTCTGATGAGAATCTAAGATCAGTAAATGTACAGATTGAGGTAAAAAGAAAACTCATCACACAATACGTTCATTCTCTAGATCATTAAGTTTCAAGCTAAGGGTGACTTTCCATGATGCCAGACTGAAAACACTTCCTATTTTGGAGCATCTAGGCACAAGCTAAGTGCCTTCTCTCCCCTTATATTCCGTTCCTCGTCTTGTCACCATCCTCTTCTAGCATCTACATTGGTGAAGATAATGCAAGATGAAGGAAATCGTTCTGTCATTGGTAAAGATGAAAATGCGGTGAGGCAGCTTATAAGTATGATAACAAGTGACAATCGCCACGTGGTATGTTGGTTTTTCTCTTCTATGCTATGGGTTGAGAAAAAGTCTACTTTTTTATGGGAACAATCACTGTAACTACTGGTTTGATAGGTTGAGCAAGCTTGTGTTGCTCTATCATCTCTTGCTCGAGATGTTGGCGTAGCAATGCAGCTGATGAAGTGTGATATCATGAAGCCAACTGAAACTGTTCTGAAATCTTCGACCCCAGACGAAGTTATATCCGTTTTACAAGTGGTGGTCACCTTAGCTTTTGTATCTGATTCCGTTTCTCAGAAGATGCTCACCAAGGATATGCTGAAAGCCTTAAAGTCCTTGTGTGCCCATAAGAATCCTGAAGTAAGATAGCTGCAATTTTGCCTTCCTAATAAGAAAATTATATGGTTTCTTCGACTGAGTTTCCTTTCTCTTAGGTTCAAAGACAAGCCTTATTAGCAGTTGGGAACTTGGCCTTCTGTTTGGAAAATCGTCGAATTCTGATTACTTCAGAGAGTTTGAGGGAGTTATTGATGCGGTTAACTGTTACACCTGAACCACGAGTCAACAAAGCTGCGGCTCGAGCTTTGGCAATTCTTGGTGTGTTTTTTGTGTATCAAATCGTCATTTTTGCTAGATACTCTAATTGGGCATTACATAAAACGTTTTTCTTCTGATGACAGGAGAAAATGAAATTCTACGACGTTCCATAAAAGGCAGGCAAGTACCGAAACAGGGACTGCGCATACTCACCATGGATGGAGGTGGAATGAAAGGTCTTGCAACGGTGCAGATTCTTAAGGAGATTGAGAAGGGAAGTGGCAAGCCTATACATGAACTATTCGACCTTATATGTGGCACATCAACAGGAGGAATGCTAGCTATTGCCCTTGGTGTCAAGCTTATGACACTGGAACAATGTGAAGAAATTTACAAGAATCTAGGTGTGTAGAATTCCCTTTGAGCTCTACAGCTTCGTTGATTTATTGGTTCTGGACTTTACTTTGAATGATTTTTCTTTAGGAAAGCTTGTTTTTGCTGAATCTGTCCCAAAGGACAATGAAGCTGCAAGTTGGCGGGAAAAGTTGGATCAGCTATATAAAAGTTCATCACAAAGTTTCAGAGTTGTTATCCATGGATCTAAGGTATATACAACTCTGTTGGTTCTTCTCTAGCGACATAAAATCAAAGAGCTAAACTTTCTGATTATGGTTTTAAGGAATTATCATTTTTGATTTTATTTATCGTCTTGGATTTAATGTAATTCTTAACCGGTGCTGCTGAAGCCGCATAGAGACTAAACAAATTATGTCCACTAAGGTTGTAAATAGATATGCTTGATAAAACCGAATCTTCTTGGTTCCGACATAACTTGGAATGTGGTTTTTAAATATACTGTCTTGCAGCACAGTGCAAACGAGTTCGAGAGACTGTTAAAGGAAATGTGTGCTGATGAGGATGGAGATCTACTAATAGAGTCAGCTGTGAAGAATGTTCCAAAAGTCTTTGTGGTATCTACTCTTGTTAGTGTGATGCCTGCGCAGCCATTTATATTTCGAAACTACCAGGTACAAAACTTCACCCTTTTTCTTTTGGTTTATTCTTGATTCTCTGTTAACTGGCTACGAAGTGTTAACCATTTCACATTCGCCTATCATGATCTCCCTCTATTTTGGCCCATTTAGCTCTCTTTTCTATTTGCAGTATTCTGTTGGAACACCGGAAATGTCATATGCATTTTCAGATCACTCAGGCGGCAGTACATTAACTTCATCAACTGCCAGTGTTCAAGCTGGTTACTACAGGCAAAGTGCTTTTATGGGAAGTTGTAAGCATCAGGTTTGGCAAGCGATACGAGCATCATCAGCTGCCCCATATTATCTTGATGATTTTTCAGTCGGTACAAGTCAACTATCTCCCTTGTCAATCCTTATCCTCGATACTTTATAGTAAGTTTTTTACACTGATATTGTAAAAAAATATTTTTTCTTCTTTTCCAAATCACTGAAGACTCGTACCGCTGGCAAGATGGTGCAATAGTGGCAAACAATCCTACAATCTTTGCCATCAGAGAAGCACAGCTTCTATGGCCTGACACAAAAATTGACTGCTTGGTTTCGATTGGCTCTGGCTCTGTACCAACAAGGGTAATTCCCGTTCTTTCTCTTATCTGTGGAACTTAATTGATGAAATTGTGGCCCCAAATGACAATTATACATGGTCAAATTGTGGAAATAAACTTTGTTTGTATGAGAAAAACCGCTGAAATACATAGTGCGAATAAAAGCTTTGTTTGTAATGTTTAAGTAATTATTTTTCAATGTTGATCTAACTCCTTGTAGGTACGGAAAGGTGGATGGCGTTATTTAGATACTGGGCAAGTACTGATTGAGAGTGCATGCTCTGTGGAACGAGTCGAAGAAGCTCTAAGCACATTGCTTCCTTTTTTGCCAGAAATACAATATTTTCGGTTCAACCCAGGTAACACACAGCATTTTACAACATACAAGAACACGCTATCCTCTTGAACACCTAAGAAATCTCAGTTTTATAATCTATGTCAATTATCATAATGCATAAGTGTTTGATGTCGAATATAGTTAAGTCTTTACATATCTGGTCTATGCAGTTGATGATCGCTGTGGAATGGAGTTGGATGAGACTGATCCAGCGATCTGGCTAAAATTGGAAGCTGCGATTGAAGAATACATACAAAGCAATTCCCAAGTACTTAAAAACGTCTGCGAGAGATTAACACTCCCCTTCCTAAACGACGAGAAGTGGTGTGAGAATTTGAAACCACGGTTTATGAATGGAAAGCTACCAAATAGCAGAGGTATCTAATTCAAAATTTATTTGCTTTTTAGAAAAACCTTCTCTAACTGTTTGCGTTGTAACTTAGTAACATTTTTCTTTCATTCCTAAACAGTAGAGAGCAGTCCTTCTCTAGGATGGAGACGCAATGTTTTGCTTGTGGAGGCTCAGCATAGTCCTGACTCAGGGAGAGTAAAGTATCATGCTCGTGCGCTTGAGTCATTTTGTTCGAATAATGGAATAAAGTTATCATCATTACATGCTACTGCTACTCCTGGATGCCAGAAACCATCTCCAGGAACTGCTTTTCCCACACCATTTTCCTCTCCTCTTATAACTGGAAGCTTGCCTCCGAGTCCCCTTCTATTCACTCCTGATCATGGCCCACAAAAGTTCAATAGGTTGATTGATATGGTTCCACCACTTAGCTTGGACGGAGGTCATGCTGGAAAGACGGTTATGTCGCCTCCATCATCTCCTCCAAGACAAAGACAACTCTATCTTCCATTACGACAGATGCATGAAAAGTTACAGAATTTACCCCAAGTGGGAATCATACATCTCTCACTTCAAAATGATTCTAATGGTTCGATACTGAGGTCAGTCCAAACTTTTCCATTTCCATCACATCACACTCAAGTCTAAATAAAGTGATTCTAGTTAATTGATGACATTTGCTTTCTGGTTTAATGNTGAAACCACGGTTTATGAATGGAAAGCTACCAAATAGCAGAGGTATCTAATTCAAAATTTATTTGCTTTTTAGAAAAACCTTCTCTAACTGTTTGCGTTGTAACTTAGTAACATTTTTCTTTCATTCCTAAACAGTAGAGAGCAGTCCTTCTCTAGGATGGAGACGCAATGTTTTGCTTGTGGAGGCTCAGCATAGTCCTGACTCAGGGAGAGTAAAGTATCATGCTCGTGCGCTTGAGTCATTTTGTTCGAATAATGGAATAAAGTTATCATCATTACATGCTACTGCTACTCCTGGATGCCAGAAACCATCTCCAGGAACTGCTTTTCCCACACCATTTTCCTCTCCTCTTATAACTGGAAGCTTGCCTCCGAGTCCCCTTCTATTCACTCCTGATCATGGCCCACAAAAGTTCAATAGGTTGATTGATATGGTTCCACCACTTAGCTTGGACGGAGGTCATGCTGGAAAGACGGTTATGTCGCCTCCATCATCTCCTCCAAGACAAAGACAACTCTATCTTCCATTACGACAGATGCATGAAAAGTTACAGAATTTACCCCAAGTGGGAATCATACATCTCTCACTTCAAAATGATTCTAATGGTTCGATACTGAGGTCAGTCCAAACTTTTCCATTTCCATCACATCACACTCAAGTCTAAATAAAGTGATTCTAGTTAATTGATGACATTTGCTTTCTGGTTTAATGTAGTTGGCAAAATGATGTATTTGTGGTTGCTGAACCTGGAGATCTCGCTGATAAGTTTCTCCAAAGCGTCAAAGTCAGTATATTGTCAGTCATGCAAAGTAATCGCCGAAAGGCTGCATCGGTTCTTTCCAACATCTGTTCAATCTCGGATTTGGTGCGTATCAAGAAATGCTTCCAGGTTGGAAATATAATCCATCGTTATATTGGACGTCAAACTCAAGTAAGGATATGTTTTCATATTGACTCTTTGTGGTGTTAGTCTTATAGCTTTGGAAGGTTTATAAGTTTTTGATGTTACTTCTTATTGTAAAGGTGATGGAAGATGATCAAGAAATCGCATCATTTATGTTCCGCAGAACTGTCCCTTCGGCACACTTGACTCCTGATGATATTCGTTGGATGGTAATGTCACTTGACTTTTGTACATTCATTATCTCCTGCTAGTTTCATGTTCACATATTTTCATTTTTTGCATATCTGAAAAGGTTTATGCGAATATTATTGTCCATATGCTTATGCTCAGTTTGGTTGACGGGTACAAAACTCAAACTGTAAAAGCTAGTGATAAGCACAAGGCTGATAAGAAGATGGCCACATGTTCTCTTTTCACGTTAAGCTAGCTTGTAAGCCAAATTTTGTCTTATGTTTTGAACATGTTATCTGAAACAGGTAGGAGCGTGGAGAGATAGGATAATAGTCTTCTCAGGAACATTTGGACCAACACAAGCTGTAGTTAAAGCCTTTTTGGACTCTGGTGCCAAAGCTGTGATTGGTCCATCGAACGAGCCGCAAGAGACGCCACTAATAACATCCCAAGGCTCATCTGAGTACAACATTGGAGACCAAAACGGAAAATTTGAGATTGGAGAAGAAGAAGACGAAGAAGAAGAAGAAAACGCAGTAACAGAAAGGGAAGAGATCGGACCACCAACACCAACAAGTGACTGGGAAGATAGCGACCACGATAAAACGAACAGAGACGATAAGTGTTGTGGTCTTTGGGAAGATGATGAAGAGGAAGTGTCTGAGTTTGTTTGCCAGTTATATGATCAATTGTTCAGAGAGAATTCAAGAGTTGATGTTGCTCTTCAAAAAGCTCTTGCCTCTCATCGAAAGCTCAGGTACACTTGTCATCTTCCTAATGTATAGAAAAAAAGTACAAATTTCTATTAACTATATACCTTTTTTGACCCGGGGGGAAAAGAAAACTTGAGAGAGAAAAAAAACAACAGTATCAAAGTTTTGTTCGTTTCTTCTGCAAATAAGAGTATCAAATAAGTTTATTGCTTTTGAAGCATTTAAGAGGTATGAGAAAGATACTGTTACTACTTTTTCAAGGAAATATAGATTCAAACTTATTTAGTGTTATTATACTACTCTGTTTCTAGAATTTGAAAGTCAGACAAAATAAACATCCCAATTACAAAAATTGAGAAACCTTAGATTAAAAAAAAAAAATCATGTATCATAACAGAAACTGTGGAATCTATGCTGAAGACGGTGGATTGTTGATCACGGCAACGCATGTGAGACAAGTGCTTAAAGACGAATCTAGGCTCTGGGATTATGGTTTCCCACTGCTTGCAAGTGTCTTAATCGTAAAAGAGATCTAGCTGGAACCCATGACAGTATCTCCTCTACCAAATCAGACAGAAGCTCCATAAGTGAATGAACACCACGGAATTGCACTTGGGACATAGATTCTGGTAGTAACTTTGTTACTCCAAACTTATTTTTGTAGGTTGTCTTTTTGGAATGTAAATCAAAAAGATAACGATTTCACATTAATCAAACATACAAACAAAAAAAGTTTAGTATGAGATTAACACTGTGATTCACAGATGATGCGATCTCCCCACAATGCCAAATTACACCACATTACAAAGAATTGTTTGCATCTGATTGACTTCGAACTCTAACCCTAATTACTTTCTTGGGTTTTACGTTAAAAGAAAAGAAAAAATGAAAAGAAAAATTAATGGTTTCAAGGATTGGAAAATGTATTTTTTATGAATCAGATGATGATGTCTGAGTAGCAGAGGCAGGAGCAGGATCAGTATTAGTGTTATCAATGACCTCTATAGGCTTAGCTAAGAACTCAAGTGCTGTGACCACATCTCCCATCAATGGCCTAGTCTCTGCTTCTTCTTGCAAACACATTGCTGCAATCGCTAAAGCTTGATGCAACCCTTTTACTGGGTAATTCCCTTCTAGATTTGGATCCACAATATGTGCAAACATCCTTCTATCTTTCAACAACGGTTCCGCCTGCAACAAAAAAAAAAAGGACTTAAATCAGTTCCTTCCTTCTCAAGCAACAACTTAAACATGGTAACAAGACTCTCGTTTGATGAAGTACCCAAGAGATCAAGTTTTGTTCCTCGGTTGGTCTATCGCCATCAATAGCTCGTCTTCCGGAAATGATCTCAAGGAGGACAACGCCGAAGCTGTAGACATCGGATTTAGCCGTGAGTTGACCAGTCATTGCATATTCAGGAGCACAGTATCCGTATGTTCCCATGACTCTAGTGGACACATGATCTTTGCCTTCAGTTGGTCCAAGCCTAGCTAACCCAAAATCCGATAGCTTTGAGTTAAAATCAGATTGTAACAATATGTTTGAAGCTTTGAAATCGCGGTAGATCACAGGAGGATCTGCGTAGTCGTGCAAATACTCTAGCCCTTTAGCTGCACCGTGCACTATCCGCATTCTCGTGAACCAGTCTAGACTTGGTGCTCCTTCTGGTAAGTCTTTATAGTGAAGAAAGATTTAAAACATTAGGATTACAATGCAAATAGCTTGATGATATAACAATGAAAAGGTCACAGCGTATATACCAAACAAATGATCTTCCAAAGATCCGTTGGGCATGAATTCATAAACGAGGACTCGTTGCTCGTCTTCTACACAATAGCCAATGAGATTGACAAGGTTTGGATGTTGAGCCAGACTCAATACCATCACCTCGGCAAAGAACTCCCTTGTTCCTTGCAAACCATTCCTGTCAAGCCTCTTTACAGCCACCACCTAAACTTCTCATCATCCAAATTAAACAAAAATTAGGAAACGTTTTCGCCAAATCAGCATACATACGTAAGATAATTTGATAGATAGAGAAATGACCTGATTGAGGCTGCTAAGGAATCCTTTGTAAACTCTTCCGAACCCGCCTTCTCCAATCATACAATCCATACTGAAATTATCCGTTGCAGCTATTAGTTCCTTGAACTTGAAGATTCGACCACAGTTCTTGACGTTCCCATACTTCTTTATCTCGTCCGTTATATACTTCTGCCTGCAGCTTCCTGCATTTATCAACGTTTCCATTTTCAGAAACTATCAAATTTTGAGAAGATTGAGAAGAGACAAACGTTTATGA
This sequence comes from Camelina sativa, assembly GCF_000633955.1. NCBI lineage: Eukaryota > Viridiplantae > Streptophyta > Magnoliopsida > Brassicales > Brassicaceae > Camelina > Camelina sativa. The sequence continues at coordinate 36,558,114 of NC_025693.1, forward strand.
TGAGTACCTTTTCGGCGTGAACGAAATGTGAAGAGGGCGAAAAGTTTTCGGTTGTGGCCTCTATAAGCTGTAAGACCTTCATCAAATGAATCTCTAGGTGAATTAGGTCCAAGATGTTGTGGATTGATGAAACAAGGACAAAGCTTCATCATTTTCTCCTTTTCTTTCTTTTTTTTCTTTTCTTTTGTGTTCTTGATCTCTTCAGACAAAAACAAATCCTTTGAAATGAAATCCCCCCAAGGAAAGATTCGATCTTGTCTCTCTATACCGATCCTTTCAGATCCAAACCCTGTCAGGGCAATAAGAATCTGAAAGAAAGATCAGATCTTTCCTAGGAAAATGATGTCGCATGACAGGAGGTTCACAAAGTTTTGCTGTCTCTTGTTGTTGTTATATATAAATGTTTCCCATGTTAATTTGGATGTCTCTCAAAATTTGGATAAAAAGGATTATTCTTCTTCTCTCTTATTTTTAGAGGGTTTCTTTCTTCTCTGTTCGTTTATTTGGAATAAGCCAACGCGTCTGTCTCTTCTCTTACTTTTTTAACAAACTTCCAATCATATCTTTACTAGTTCGTGGTAAGCATGTAGAGATAATTAAACTTTGTATACAATTATACATAGTCATCATACTATATAGTATAAATAAACATAGGACGACACTAAAAATATACATAAATAGAGATATACGGTTTGAGTTTTGACCATTTAACACAGACTACAATAACTTCAATGCATTGACCAATCTTACAGATAAAAATGTTTAAGATCTCTCTGATTCCAACACCAAAACTTACAGGATAAACCTAATTGACCAAGTTCTTGACTTGATTATGTCTGATAATCAAACAGGGGTCAACAAAAATAAGAAAACAGAATTTATCTAATAGCTACCAAGATGATCAACACAGATTACTATCGTCTAAGAAGCTATGACCTTTATTTCATTGCTGACAGATAAAGATAAGAGAAAATTAATAAAACATCGAAAGTACCAATTTCAGAACGATTCATTGAGGCAATGCAGCTTCGACTTCATTCCACAACTCAACATTTCTAGTGAACTTCTCTTTAACTTGCCCAATGAGCTCCTTAGCTTCATCGACTTTAGAATCTTTAGCAAGTCCGTTAACAAGCGACTTCATGATACTGAAACTAGGAACCCAATTCTTCTCCATACTCTCTTTACAAAGACTCAAAGCCGTCTCAAAGTCACCTCCTTTGCACAAGTAATATATCAGAGTAAAGTAACACTCACTATCAGGCTTACATCCTCTGTTCACCATAACCTTAAACAACTTCTTGGCCTCTTCCAAATCATCTTCGTTACAAAACCCACGAATCAAATGGCTATAAGTAACCGTATTAGGCTTCATCCCTGCAGACAACATCCCATCAAGCAAAGCCTTTGCTTCTTTAGCTTTCTTCCTCTTACACAAACTCTGAATCCTAACGTTGTAAGTCGAAACACCAGTGTTAACACCACGATCTTTCATCATGGCCAACACTTTCCCAACTTCATCATTCTTATCCTCTGCATAAAACCCTGAAATCATCAAACCAAAGCTAGAACTGTTCGGCTTTATCCCTTTCCTCTCCATCTCGGCAACAATGGAGTAAGCAGAACTAGCTGAACCGGATTCACAGAACACTTTGATCATACGGTTATAAGTCTCAAGATCAGGCTCAATCCCATACATCTTAGGCATCTCAATATAAACACGTTTCGCTTCTTTGTAATCCTTAGCTACTAAACAAGCAAAGAGAAGAGCGTTCAAAGACTTAACCGTACGAGAGATTCCAAGTTTCTCAAGATCGCTAAAGACCCTTAAAGAGTGATCAAGCATGTTAGCTTGAGCATACAAAACAATGGCGTGAGCAGCGAAACGCTCCGATTTGAGATCGGGTCTGTTCTCGATGAACCCGTCGAGAAGATTCGAAACGGCGGTGAAGTGTTTCTTCTCGGCGAGATTCTCGACGGCGGCGGAGAAAGCGATACGATCAATGTGGCAATCTGGTGTCAAGGAAGCAGCACGGCAGATCTCGAGGATACGATCTGGATCTTTCTCGGATTTGAGAAGAGAGAGAGCTGCTTTGCTTTTTTCTCTGCTTGTGAGAGGAGTTTTCGAATCTGGTGAGAGGATTGATGAAGCGGAGGCCGAGGAGGAGAGTGATCGGATTTGAGGAGATGCGTTGAGGTGACGGAAGAGAGAAGTTGATGAACGGATTCGAGAGAGTAACGCCATTGTTGTTGTTGTTTTAGGGTTTTCAGATGTTGAAGAAGAAGAAGAGTGAGTGAAATGGAGAAGACGAAGACGGAGAGATTGAAGATTTAGGGTTTTTGGTATGTGTTAATCTAATCGTAGTCGTTGATTTTTTTTTTAGAAAAGTCGTCGTAATGGACGGTTGAGATGAGTTGGTGATGGAAATAAAAATTAAAAAATGTAGGATCCGACTAAACCGGGGGATTGAACCCGACGTGAATCGAACACGCAACCTTCTGATCTGGAGTCAGACGCGCTACCATTGCGCCACGGATCCGGTGAACAATACTCACTAAAACCTGTTTATATTCGCAATGAAAATCTCTATAAAAAGCAATCAAAGACATTCATCACCAAACAATTTTTTGCATAATCAAAGGTATATATCATCACCAAATTGGAAAAAAAAATTGCTTTATAAATGTTTCACAATTAAAGTTTATCAGATAACTTGCCATTTAATTTGCCTTTTGTTTTGGATGGGTGTTTGAATTTGGTGATTTCAGCTTACCTTGTATTGAGATCTTTGTTCACAAGTTCCAAGCTTTTGTTGCTAAGGGCTTAATCATGATTATTAGAATTAGTATCTATAGTTTTTTAGATGTTGTGTGGAAAGCACAAAGTTTGTTTAGACCTGAGTCTCGTCCTAGGCATTGGCTGCCAGGTTTTTGTCAAAAAAAAAAATTCTTGTGATGAAGTGGTTTGGAACTTTTGAATGATCAAGTGTCGTCGGTTTTGCAAAAAGATCTCCGGCCCGGCTAATATGTGCTAGATGCGGTCACTCAAAAAAGTTTCCGAAATCATGTTTTTATTTTATTTGTTTTTGTTTCTTTTGTTGAATTATATCTTCAATTTATCACTAATTGAACCTACATTTGGTGGATATGTTGACATCAATTTTTTTTGTTATTTTGTATTTCCTTCTTGTTTGAATATAATTCTTAGTTTTCATAAAAGTTTGAAGTTTAATTTTTAATCAAATTATCGGTTTGTAGATTGACTGGACCACTGTTGGTCCTAACTGCTGATAGTTACATATTAATTGTCGTCGAGACAAATAATGCTTGTGACTCTATATGTCCACGAGACATATTTGTCGACTCTATTTTGCTTGTAAAGAAAAATTAAGAACTCAATTCTCTTTGATATAAAATATATTCACTCTTACACTGAATTACACAACTTTGCTTTCTTATCTATATCCACCGTTCCAAACAAAAACCAACCCAAATTCTTTTCACTTTTGAAACTCCACACAATCACAACACTCGCAAAAACTCAATTTTCCAAATCATATATATAATGAACAAAGCGACATACATTTTTCGATTGAAAAACGAGAGTTTAACAATTGAGTCTGCATCTTTCATGTGTTCCTCTATCGCCAAATTTTGGGGGAGAACAAAAATTTTGATTTCATTTTGACCTCAAAACTCCCAAAACAAAATACAACAAATAAAATCATATTTTTAATTTATTGCTTCAAAAGCGGCTCACGGCTCTCTTCCCACTGGTCCAATCTGCTCGAAGCTTTCGCAACCTAAACATATAAAATTAATCAAATTATTAATACTAACTATTCAATGAATCCTTCCATTAATTTGTGCTTGACGCTTTTCATTATAAAACATAAAGTGTTTACCTCTTTGTCCCAGTCAGTTCGGAAAGTGACAATAACTAAGATTATCGTCTGCATTAATGTACCACCAATCATCCCTGTCCATATACCCTGCATCATATCATACATACATATTAAATATTACAAATCTTTATCATTAAATACAGCATGTAACCATTATTGTAAACCAAATTTAATACAGTATTTATTAATTCACCTTAGCTCCCATATCATAAGTGAATCCAAGAACGAAGCCTATTGGTATCCCCACAACGTAGTAACATCCAATGTTAACGTACGCCACAAATGCTTGCCATCCACATCCAACCGCAACACCTAATTATTTGTACAAAAAAACATTAAATTGAATTTTGATAATTAAGAGTACTACTCCAAATCTTTATTATGAATGAAGATTTGATGTGAAATGTGAGGTTTCTTTTTTTTACCTGACAAAACAGGCTGAATCCCGTTGAGGACAATTGTGATGGCTAGAAAGGGAGATAAATCCGCAACAGCCTCGGCCACCGCGGGACTATCAGTAAACGCATAGCTGATGACATTTCGCCACGATAAGACCACGATGGCTTCGAATATCGCTAGTAAGAAAGATACTCCCGTCGTCACGACTGTGGAAAACGCAGCTGCTCTCGGGTTTCCGGCTCCTAATTCATTGCTTACTCTCACACTATACATAAATTGAGGCAATTATAATTAGTAACGGATACAAAAACAAATAAAGTATCGTTTTATCTTGGAATTCTAAATAAAATTAATGTTGGTACCAACCTTGCAGCTGCATTGAATCCAACGGATACCATGAACGATATTGCAGAAATTGACATGCTGCAAAAACAGAACAAGTAAGAAAAATATAAGTGTTTGATCTTTGGTATCTGCAAATGTGTGCCGTTTTTGCTAATTGAAAACGACACAATGAAGACAAAACAAAACAAAACAAAACAAAAAAATTTAGTGATCTTCTACTGAATAAGAAAGAGACATGACGAGGTTGAGGAATAGGACTTAGGTAGGAGTCGTCATTTTCAACTCTTCAGAAAGAAAGAAATCATAAAGAACTTTAATTATTTAACCACTACAATTATTACAGTTTAATGTCAGACCATAACGCGACAAGTTATATATGTCCCATGTTCACAGTATATCAAACATGGAAATAAATAAATTAACAGCTAATTTTCATGGAAAATATTTTACTAGATTTTAGACATATTCATTCTCTCTTCTTCCAAACCGTGTTGTTAAGTATCAGAAGGTAACAATAAAAATGTTAAAACAAACAAAGAAAGAAATCAAATTATTTTAGTTAAAAATAGTCAATTAAAATACTAAATTTTAAACAGAGATACTTTAAATAATTAACCACTACAATAATTAATTTTTCACATTAATACGACAAATTATAGTATAGTATTATTTTTTGGTTAAAGCTACAACAAATTATTTGTCTTTATCGTTAATTATATGAAACTGGGAATAATTAATTATCCACTTTACGACTTTAACAGCAATAATTATTGCTAAATTTCGTGGACAATTTTACTAGATTCTCGACTTTATTCAAAAAATAATTTCCTCTTTTATTTTTATTTTTTTTGCTAAAGCAAGTTATATGCCTGCATGTTGTTAGGTCTGAAAAAGTAAGACATTTTTTTTTTAAGTGCAAACATTAGAATTTTAAAAAAAATTGAACTAAAGGTGGAAAGAAATCGCAAAATATCAACTTTAAAACTTTATTACAGCAAATATTAATGCTAAAAATTCGTGGACACTTTTAATAGATTCTAGACGTTACTCAAATTAATTTTCTACTTTTGGCAATTTATTTCCTACGTTGGTTACGTCTCAAAAAAGTGAGAAATATAATTGTTTTTAATAAAAGCATAAAGTTCTTGATAAAAAAACAAAAATCTAAATTAAAAAAAAAAAAGTTAGAAACATTTACCAGATAGCTAGAGAATCCAAAGCAAGCTCAGGGTCCTTGAGAAGTCCGGCGAGCAAAACAAGAATCTGTGAGTACCAAGATTCAAGACAAAGCATGACCGCAGAAGCTGCCGATAACCGGAAAAAATCCCAAAGACCTTCAAAAGCTTTCCAACTAAAACCTTCCCAAGTCCGACGACATCTCGGACTCATCTTAATATAAACAATCTGAGCCACCACAATGATCCACCACGAGAAGCTATGAATCAAGGACAAAGCNAAATAAAAAAAAAAAAAGTTAGAAACATTTACCAGATAGCTAGAGAATCCAAAGCAAGCTCAGGGTCCTTGAGAAGTCCGGCGAGCAAAACAAGAATCTGTGAGTACCAAGATTCAAGACAAAGCATGACCGCAGAAGCTGCCGATAACCGGAAAAAATCCCAAAGACCTTCAAAAGCTTTCCAACTAAAACCTTCCCAAGTCCGACGACATCTCGGACTCATCTTAATATAAACAATCTGTGCCACCACAATGATCCACCACGACAAGCTATGAATCAAGGACAAAGCCAAGAGACCATAACCAAGACGGTACACAGCTATCCACGAGAGAACGAGATGGATCACGAGCGTTGCGGCTGAGATGTAAGCGCTCGGAGTGACGATACTCTGCGCTTGGAGAAACTTCTGGATCGGGAAGTTGACTGCGTAAGCAAAGATCACTGGGATCATACCGTAGACGAACACTGAAGCTAATGTTGCGACTTGTTCCGGCTCTCCAAGTGAAGTGAGGATTGGATTTGAGAAGAGGAAGAGAAGTGACATTGGTAGACATGTTATGATTAGAACCAGCGTTGATCTTTGAAGGTAAACTCCAAGCATTTCGTATCTATGTGCTCCATGTGCTTGACCACATAACGTCTCTACTGCACTTCCCATTCCAAGCTATCTCCCCAAAATAAAATAAAACAATTCAAGAAAAAAAAATAGATTAGATTTTATTTAAATTTCAAGAAATTTTCAATAGGCCTAGAAAAAAAAAAATGATTGTTAGAATTTAGTCAAATTTCAAGAAATTTTGAAGGCTTTTCAATAATATACAACTGTAATCATTTTTAATTTTTAGATTTATTATTATTTTTGCAGTATATATTTTTAGCTTAAAATTATAAATGTAGAGCAAAAAAAGAAAAAGGAGATAAAGAGATATATTACCAAAAGACCGTACGTAAACATATTGAATCCGCTGTTACCAAGCGAAGCGGCGGCGAGTTCGAAGCTACCAACGTGACCGGCGAAGATACGTGTGAGAATCGACATACCGTTGTTGATAACGTAAACAAAGATCGCCGGAGCAGCCAAATGAAAGAGAAACTTCATCTCGATCATCATCGCCAGATAAATCTTTCGAAAATACGGTAACTCTTGATCCGTCAACACTGTCTCGAGACGATAATCAATGAACGATTTAGACGATTCGATCAGTGGACGGTGGAGGTTTTCTAACGATTCTGAATTCATCTTTGCCTTCGAGAAAAAAAAAAGAAAAAAATATTATTATTGGGAGTATCGAAAATAAATCTGAAGAACGATCGNTCTCTCTCTCTCTGTCTTTAACTACTTCTTTTTTTGGGTTTCTGTGTGTTGTTTGTGTGAGAGTCTCTGCAACTATGGCAGAGTTATATAATGTGAGAGCTTTTGCCGTGTTGTGCTGACGGAAATAAATAATAATAATTATTATTATTTTTTTTTTACTACACCAATTATTATGTTAATATATATGGAAATGAAGTAACGAGGAAAGAGAGTTTTACCAGTTTTAACCCTGTTAGATTTTCTTTTGGAATTATTTGTTACAATCGTACTATGTTGTATTTGAACGAGGCCAAATTACGCTTGATATTGATGTCACGACCCAATAATCTAACTATTGGAGTGTTGTATAATTTACCATTAATTTTTTTTTTTTTTTTTTGGTTTGTCATTGCTAGTCGCATCGGTTACAGTTGTTATATTGTCACTTTGCCATAATTTTTTTTTTCGTAAAAGTATTTTATTGTATATAGAACCTTTTTATAAAAAAAAAAAAGAAAGAGATAAATTAAGAATAACAAAAAAAAAAATGTGTACTAAATTTTCTTTGTGTGAATATATAATTGAGAGATATATGAAGATTTTTGTTATATTTATTACTTGTATTTTGACATTTTTAATTAAATCTATAATTACTTTTTAGATCTGTTAATTAAATTACAAATCAAATGAAATCATTAGTTTAATATATAATTAGTAAACTTCCAAAATTAATCATATATTCATATTGACAATAACTTTCTTAAATCAAATAAAAAATAAATTAACAACTTTGTTGACAAAAAAAAAAAGAAGAAAAAATTAACTCCTCCTAATAATATCTTATTTAATGATTAATTCTATGATTCTAAATTAATCATATATTCATATTGACAATAACTTTCTTAAATCAAAGAAAGGATAAATTAACTCCTTCTATCAATATCTTATTTAATGATAAAAAAAACATATTCAAAATCACTGCTGTAAAAAAATCGTTATCTGTAATTAAATTAAGATTCTTTTTATTTTATTAATATTCTGTTACAAACTATATATATATAACTACTTTTATGTGACATTTTGACAATTTTTAAAAAGTTTAATGATAAATAAAACTGAGCACACAGAAGATTGGTCACAACTTCACAAGAATTGGGATTTTGGTAACTCACACCATTTGAATCTAGATTAACACTTCAACTACTCATTATTATTCAGTTGTATCAAACATAAGGTCCAAGGGAAACTCAATACAAAAAACTACTGATTATTATTCATAGTCGATTTAGTTCTGCATATTAAAAATATTAGAAAGTTATATAAATGACTAAATCTAAATAAAACTTGGTTAAATTTTAACAAATATGATTAAGGACTTCATATATTTAGTTATTTTGAGTATTTTTGTTATTTTGGTCTATAAATAACTAATATCTTCAAGTTTATAATTGTAATATAGGTAACTGGATTTGGATTCGATTTGGTTCTCCAGGTATAAGCCTCAAGTTCTAACCAACTATTTTGCTGGGATCTTAGTTTCGTTTAATCCTTCTTTATCGGATTGTTTTAATTTAGGTTTTCAGTTCATATTCTTTGGCCCAACCTAGTTGAAAAGTTTGGATCTAACAAGGATACTTCATGATGTCCTCGTTGTTTCATTCCCACACACTACCAAAAAAAAAAATGTTTTACATAATTAATTTTATATATTTGTATTATTGTTAAGTAATGTAAAAATAATTTGTATTACTTAATAAATGATTTACATTTTGTCAATGTATATATTTGTTTCGATTAAAATTAAAATGAATATCTGTTTCATTTACATCAATTACAAAAAAAAAAATATTGTAAATTTATGGTTTTGCCAATTACGTACGACTAAACTCCAATAAAATAAGTTAATTCATGTGTAAACCAGAGGGGGAAAAAATCCATATGTGTAACCTAATGATTAATACAAAGAACGAGAGTACATTGATAACTTTTTAATGACCTCATATGAACCTCTAACTACTCTGTATGTTAAATCGAATATGACAATGTCATACTTTAAGATAAGACTAATTTGGGAAAGTAATTGAAAAATCACATTGTCTTCATGTGCTTATAATTTACAAACAACCAAGTGGTTGGAACGAGAGCCGGCCAAAATCCAAGTAAAGATTGCTTGGGCTTGGAGCTTTATTTCATATATACTCCCTCTGTTTTTTTTTAATTATCATTTGAAAGAATTTTACGTAGATTAAGAAATTGTGTAAATTAATAAATTTAACCTCACAAATAATTTATTGTGTTAGTTTAATAAGATTATATTTAGAATTTCATTGTAAAAGTTACATTAAAAATAAGAATGGCAAGTAATATAAAACGAAAAAAATATCTCTAGCAAGTAATAAAAACGAGAGGGACTATTTATTTTTGAGGCCACTACATCATTAAAATTGTCCTTGTACTCTAGCTACATACAGGACCGGAGTTCTATATGTGGAAAGGTAGTGGGCACCTTTCATAAATAATTAATTGAAATAATTATCTAAAATATTCTAAACACTGAAAGATTAGATCGGGGTGTGAGTGAGTGGTGATCGTAATACTAGTAACACTTATAATATTGGTGCGTAATTGAAAGAAATGAGATTGGTACACGACAACTTAAATATATGTGTTGATAACAATTGTGTGGGGTTGAAATAATCATGTAAAATAAGGATTTTAGATATTGAATGGTAGATTTAGTTACGTAAATTTCATTGTATCATATTATGACATCTCCTAGCCTATTTGATTTTAGAGACAAAACTTTATTATAGAGTAATATTTGTTTTAATCCTACTCTATATTTTACTCTAAAAGACAAAATGATCGAATTATTCGATATTTAGAGTAACTCTATTCTTAACTCTACTTTTTCACACTATCTCTATATTAGAATAAAAAATAGAATGATACATTACACAAAAACCATGTTTTATTTTAGAGTAAAAAAATAAAAATATATATTGGGAATGGTCTTAACTATTAAGTGATGTGTTTTAGGCAAAAGAGTAATTTTTATATTTCATACCAAACTAATTAATTAATATTTATATGTTGTAGATTTTTTTTATTCTACAGTTTGGTTTATTATTGGTTGAACTTTTTATAGATAGATTGATAGTAAAATTTAAAATAATCTGTGTAATATTTTTTATTATCATTTTGATAAAGAAGAGTATTAAAGATGACACAAATTATGGTTGGAACAATTTGAATGGTCAGTGAGTGCAACTTTAATTTCTACTATTCATATTATGTATTTATGAAAAAGGAAAATTAGGTAATACAAAATATATACGAAAATGACATATAACATGGGGGATGTGTATGCTTATTTATTTTGGCCTCGTGATTTCTCGCGTTGATCTCTTAATGAAAACATACTATGAATATCCATTTTTTTTTGTTTTGGATAAAAGATCTATGAATATCCATTTCTTATTCTTCTATTTAAAAAATTATAATATAAATTTATAGAAAGGAAAAACATATCCACTTCTTTTTAAACAAGATTCAAATTAACATATTATTACAGTAAAGTATCATGAATAGTGCATGCATTTGAGAATCCGTAAAGACGTGGAAATAATAGACCGGTTGCGTTTATGCTAATTGCTACAATGCGACAATACATCATTGACTCATCCCACTCAATATTTATTATGACCATTAATTACATAAGATCTACTAGTACTAGTTTAATTAAGTGTTGAGTTCTCAACAATTAAAGTAGTACTGAATTAAAGTAAGCAAACCATCCAAGTCGCATCGTCGTAAACAGTGACAATTTTGGATTTTCTTTAGAATTCATATTATCAAGCAGCTGTGTTACTCCTTTTAAGCAGATTATCCGAAAAGCAAAATATAATTGTGTGAGTGAGTGAGACAGTGAGTAGTAAACAAGACACACGACACGAGGGACCATTTATAGAACGTTCAAACCATCCAACTGTATCTCTGACCTTATTATTATTATGGACCATGGTGCTTAGAAATTTAGGCTAGGAATTTATAAAGAGCTGCAAAAAATTATACTAGACAAAAAGAAAAGGTGATATCTCCAGCCAAACATTAATTTATTTTGCTTCCTTTTGTCTCAAAATATATCATAGTCTTTTTTACATAAAAATTTCACTAACAATGAAATATACTGCATGATACAAATACTTAAAAAAAAAAATAGTTTGTTAATTTTCCATTTTTTTGAAACTTATGGGGAACACACAAAGTGAGGATAACATCACTAAAATATATCTTTTGTCAATTTAATAAGTATTAAATTCTTATCATTAATATAAGACCATCTCTCCAATACATTCATTAATTTTTTACTAAGTAATTTCAAAATAGATCAATTTTTTACTCTAATATTTCGTTCTGTTTTTTTCTAAGGAGTATAGTGTATCGTTCCAATTTTATCGGAGTGTAACGGAAAAAAAAAAGAAGTGCAGTGTAAAATATAATAACTCTAATTATAAAGTAAATAATCTTATCATTCTTTATTTAGTAAAATTTATAGTATAATCAGAAAGTATTTTTTCTATGATAAAGTTTCTAAAAAACTAGACGGAAAATTATAATTTTAATTAGTGGTGTTGCAACTAAAAGTAAAAATACTTGTCCTCCATTATATTGCACTTCGATTAATAATGAAAGTTAAAACATTCGTATATCAGGTTTTAACTTTTAAGATAGTATAATATTCAACTTAGATAACACAAGAGAGAAAAAAAAAATCAACTTGCAATTTTTTTTTGTTTTTGTAGTACGAAATAAAAATATAGGATCCCCACATAAAAGATTCGAAAGTGATTACAATATTACAACAAATCACAAAATTCGTTTTGTATACTAACCCATCAATACTCAAGAACTGTTACTTGATATTTAAAAGTTGTTATTATTTATGGTCGATATTGATTCACACCTACACATGTAAAACTAATGAAATCACATTATTTGCACGAGAGACTCCAAGATAATTTTTGGAATACCACCACCACATATTGTAATTCGAGTCTAATCGATGACAAGGTTTTGGAATATACTATACAAGATTCTAGAAAACGTACCGTTAACTACTTTATTCGCATGGAACAATTAACAAAGATACTGAATCTGGTCACTTAGATAGAAATATTGAATACTCTTACTTTTATTCTTAGCCCTGGAATATATTATGATAATATGAGACTGAATGAATTGTTATTGATCGTGAAGGATACACTTTATACACAGACATATTCACATGAATGGTAAGAGAATATTTGAACAGTTAATGAGAATAAATCATAGGAGAGATTTGTATCAATCAAATCTTCCTTTACATATATGAACATTCCTAATATCCTCCCTCAAGATGGTGGACCTTTGGAGACACCAATCTTGTCGCGCAAAAGTAAGAACTGAGGACGACTGAGAGGTTTGGTGAGACAGTCAGCAAGTTGGTCTTTGGTTGAGACATGAGCAACACGTAGAGTTCCCTTTTGGACAAGGTCACGGATAAAATGATAAGCAATAGCCACATGTTTCATCCGTGAATGAAAAACAGGATTGGCACATAAATAAGTAGCACCAATATTGTCACAGTAAATAACCGGTGGTTGTGATTGACGAATACCCAGTTCATGAAGCAAAGAACAGACCCAAACAAATTCAGATGCGGTGTTTGCTACTGCTCGATATTCAGCTTCTGTAGAGGAGCGTGCAATGCTTTTCTGTTTCTTAGATGACCAGGATATCGGGTGTGTACCTAGATAGAGAATATAACCATTTGTGGAAGCATAATTGTCAGCATCGCCAGCCCAGTCTGCATCGGAGAAGGCATGGAGGCGAAGAGGATTAGATTTGCGAAACATGATGCCGTATGTTGTTGTGCCGGTAAGATAACGTAGAACCCGTTTAGCTGCGTGCCAATGATCCATGGTAGGAGAGTGCATGAATTGAGAGAGTTTGTTGACAGCAAACGCAATGTCAGGACGGGTGAAAGACAAATATTGCAGACTTCCCACAAGAGTTCTGCAAGCTTTCGGGTCATTGTATAACTCGCCATTGATCGTGAGTTTTGGCGAAGAGGCCATTGGAGTAGCTACAGGCTTTGCATCTTGCATCTTCATGCGATGGAGTAGGTCAATGGTGTACTTGCGTTGATTGAGATGCAGCCCTTGTGATGTACGAATTGCTTCAAGGCCAAGAAAATACGAGAGATTGCCCATATCCTTGAGTGAGAAGCGATCAGCAAGTGTGCGTATGGTGTGTTCCACAGCTGCAGTGTTGTTGCCTGTAACAATAATATCATCGACATACACCAAGAGATAGAGAAAAAGATCACCTTGGTGTAAAACAAACAGAGCCGTGTCCGAGAGTGAGTTTGTGAAACCAACTGTGAGAAGATATTGCTTTACCTCCAAGTACCAAGCTCGCGGCGCCTGTTTAAGGCCATAGAGGGCTTTGCGGAGTCGGCAAACGTGGTTGGGACTGTCAGGATCAACAAAGCCTTCAGGCTGATGCATATAGACTTCTTCGTCTAGGTTGCCTTGTAAGAATGCATTGTTGACATCAATTTGTCGGATGCTCCAGTCACGGCTCACAGCTGTATCAAGGACAATGCGAATTGTCGTGGCTTTGATGACAGGGCTGAAGGTTTCAAAATAATCAATGCCCGGTTGTTGAGTGAAACCTTTAGCGACCAGTCGTGATTTATATTTGTCGAGGGAGCCATCAGGGAAATACTTGAGTCGAAAGATCCATTTGCAGTCGATAATGTTGGCATTCTTGGGAGGTGGTACGAGATCCCAAGTGTGGTTTCGCACCTGAGCATCAAAATCAGTCGACATCGATCCTCGCCACCACCGATTTTTAAGAGCCTGTGTGACAGTCCGAGGTTCAATGTTGTCGGTGGAGACAATAGCAGTGAGACCAAACCGCCGATTTGGTTTGACGATGTTGTTCTTGGCACTCGTTTTCATCGGATGGAGATTCTCGAGTGGAGGTGGAATTACAGGAGCGACGAGGGACGAGGTAGAGGAAGAAGTCGAGTTGTCGATGGAGGAGCTTGTTGGGCTTGACTGGGCCTCAGAAGAATTAATTGGTGTTGTTGGGCCTGACGTAGTTGGGCTGTGCTCTTGTGGTGGGGAAATATCAAGTCGTGGAGACGGAGAGCGAGGCGATGATGGATCCGACGAGGGTGAATGAGAGGAAGGAGTACCGTTGTCGGGAACTGACGATGTCGCAGGAGATAGCGACGGCGGAGGTGACAAACCCAGAGGTGATGCATCAGGAGAGGAATCGGAGTTCGAAGATACCTGTGGGGTTCCCAACAGAGCAGAAGGAGCCGGTACAAGTGGCGACGTCGTTGTCGGAATTAGGATAGCGGAAGTGGGAGAGATGGGTGTAGGGGTGGATAGTACTTCAGAGGTAGAAGAGGGAGTGAGCATATGAGCATAGGGAAACCGTGTTTCGTCAAAGTGTACGTGACGAGAGACATAAAGGCGAGATGCGATGGGATCAAAACAGAGGTAAGCACTCTGTGTAAAGGAGTAGCCAAGGAAGATACATGGGAGAGAGCGGGGCTGAAGCTTATTTGTGGTATAAGGACGAAGCCAGGGGAAGCAAAGACAGCCGAAAATTTTTAATTTTGTATAGTTGGGGTCGGATTTGAAAAGGAGCTGGAATGGCGATTTGAGAGATAAGTTTGGTGTAGGCATTCGGTTGATAAGGTATACAGCTGTGGCGAAGGCGTAAGTCCAAAACGAAGGAGGAAGTTTAGCTTTGGTGAGAAGAGTTAGACCAGTTTCGACAATATGTCGATGTCGACGTTCAGCAAGGCCATTGTGCTCAGGGGTGTGAGGGGGAGAAGTAAGGTGAGTTATACCTTTAGAGGCCAAGAATTCGCGTGGTGCTATGAATTCACCACCATTATCAGAAAATAAGGTACCAATTTTTGTTTGGAATTTGTTTTCAGCAAGAGCAGTGTAGCGAATGAAGGTTTCCCGAACTTGAGATTTGAGTTTGAGGGGATAGAGCCAGGTGTAGCGAGAGAAGTGATCAACAATGAGAAGGTAATACTTATAATTGTCAATGGAAGGGACTGGAGATGTCCAAACATCACTAAATAAGTATTCTAGAGGGCGAGTTGAGGAAATAGATGTTTGTGAAAAAGATAGTTTGTGGCTTTTATTAATAGAGCAATCACTACAAGTGAGTAATTGCGAGACTGAGCCAGAATGTGGTAAAGAAAAACATGACATAATATTTTTGAGTATTGGATAGGATGGGTGGCCTAATCTTGAATGCCAATCTGTGGGTGTGGTTTTGATATTGGAGATGACAGTGGTGAAAGTAGAAGCGAAAGGCAACGAGAGAGGCCACTCATAGAGCTCATTCTTGACGCTCCCTTGGAATAACAGGGTCCCCGTTTTGAGATCCCTCACCTGAAAACATGAAGGGAAGAATTGCACCGTTACTTAGTTGCCATTGCAAAGTTTATAAACAGAGATGAGATTTTTCTGGATTTGCGGAACATATAAGACATTGCGAATATTCAAGGGTTTGATAGTGGAGGGTAAGAGAGTGGAACCAGTATGGGTTATCGGTAACCCAGCACCATTGCCAACAACAACTTCTTCACCACTGTTGTAAGGCTGATGTAAGGAGAGGTTAGCAAGGTCAGAGGCAATGTGGTGAGTGGAGCCAGAATCAAGAACCCAGGAGTTGGCGGACGATGGGACACCAGCAAAGTTGGCACGAGGTATGGAGGGAGTGGTCATGCCAAGTTGTGGGCATCGTCGAGCACTGTGGCCAAAGATGCCACAGATCTGACATGTTCCTTGGTAGCCACGGGAGGAAGATGCGTCTTGTCGGGAATGAGAGGCGTGGTGATGGGATGAGCCACGGTAGTGACGAGACTGACCGCGAGGATAGGTGGATCGACTGCCGTTGTTGTTAGGAGCGTGATGACGGACCATATTGGCAGAGATAGGGAGATCAGCGGAGTTGGAGGTCAAGGCAAGGAGCTTAACCTCATAGTTTAGTAACTTCTCATGAACCTCCGTGAGAGAGGGAGACACATCACGGGCCTGAATCTGGTCAATTACCTGCTTGTAATCTTCAGGGAGACCATCAATGAGATAGTCCACTTGATCTTCAATGTCGATAGGCTTGCCAAGGAGAGCCAGCTGGTCAAAGCGGGTCATAAAACCCTGGACATATTCGTCAATTGTTTTGGATCCCTTCTTCCATTGACGAATTTGTTGACGGATCTGTTGAACATGACCACGGCTAGGATTTGCGTAGGTGAGAGAGAGCTTCGACCAGATCTGGGCAGAGGTCACCGTGGTGGAGAGAATAGGCTGAATGGAGACAGAAATGGCTCCCAACAGCGCACTGTAGATGAGCTGATCTTGGCGTTGCCAGAGCAGATAGTTGGGGTTTGGTTTAACGACACCATCGTCAGTGGTGATGGTGAGAGACGGCGCAGCAGTGGATCCATCAAGGTATCCAGCAAGAGAGTAGCCATTAAGCAGTGCATGGACTTGACGGCTCCACATAAGGAAGTTGGTGGCGGTAAGACGAGTAACGTTCGTCATGTTGACACTGAGAAGGGTGGGAGTGTCAGGAACGGCGATGGTTTTAGCAGCCATGGCGAAAATGAAGAGAATGAGAAAAAAGAAAATTTTGAGAGTTGAGTTGTGCGGTATCGCTAATTGCTCTGATACCANTATAGGATCCCCACATAAAAGATTCGAAAGTGATTACAATATTACAACAAATCACAAAATTCGTTTTGTATACTAACCCATCAATACTCAAGAACTGTTACTTGATATTTAAAAGTTGTTATTATTTATGGTCGATATTGATTCACACCTACACATGTAAAACTAATGAAATCACATTATTTGCACGAGAGACTCCAAGATAATTTTTGGAATACCACCACCACATATTGTAATTCGAGTCTAATCGATGACAAGGTTTTGGAATATACTATACAAGATTCTAGAAAACGTACCGTTAACTACTTTATTCGCATGGAACAATTAACAAAGATACTGAATCTGGTCACTTAGATAGAAATATTGAATACTCTTACTTTTATTCTTAGCCCTGGAATATATTATGATAATATGAGACTGAATGAATTGTTATTGATCGTGAAGGATACACTTTATACACAGACATATTCACATGAATGGTAAGAGAATATTTGAACAGTTAATGAGAATAAATCATAGGAGAGATTTGTATCAATCAAATCTTCCTTTACATATATGAACATTCCTAATATATATATTTTTGTATCTCCCCAACCACAAATGCCTCAAAGGAAATACCAGAAAAGGGGAAAATGACAAACTATTTTGGTAAGCTAAAGAACTTTAATTTATCAATTTAGTTGTTACGAAAAGTTGAGGTAGTAATAACTGATACGTGTCTGTCACAGTATCATTGGATCTTTGATCATTGAGTTGCATATAGATTTTCGTATCCAGAGACATGTTTAGTATTTGTATATATAAGTGTTGGCGTATTATGCATATAAATGCCAAAAGTTTATCGAACTTATCGTCTAAATCAACCAAATTATAAACTTGTTTATGGTCTAGTGCATGACACCTAATAAAGTAATAAACTGAACTTGTGCCTAACTCTTCTTGATCGACAATATCGATATATGTCCAACCTAACCAGTATGGCAGTATCTAATAATGTATATCAAGTTCAATATGTGTAACCAGAACCGGCTCTTAGACCAAGCAGAGATGTGAAAGATCTGAGTTTTCATGTTAAAGCAAAAAAATGAATTTTAATTTTCGTATTATATGGAAAAAAATTTTGTTTGTATTATTGCAGATTAGTCCAAAATATGAAAAAGTATGATTCAACACGGAATCTGCTTCCATTATTTGCAGAGAAGAGAGAAGTGAGTAAAATTCTGCTGCAAACCAAACAGCTAGTCGTTTCATAAAAGTTTATAAGATGCTGATAATTATTTTTCTTTCCTATCCATATTTCCTATACACAAAATATTACGTAAGTTTACTATTTTAGTTAGTTTAATTATAGATTTAATTTTTATTCTATGAATAATCAATGAAATTGGGAGTTACATTTCTAGAAAAAGTGGTCACAAAACATGGCTTAAATCGAGCAAAATCAAAATTAACCTTTGGAAGTATAGGTTAAAGCATGAATAATTTTAAAATCGGCATTAAATATTGAGTTTTACAAAAAAAAAAAAAAACTACAAGCTACGAAAGAATGTGTTACAAATTTTACAGAAAGAAAGGGCATTATCGACAATAACAAAAATTGGGGACAGCTTCGAGGAATTACTTGGAAAAAAACGTAAAGAAGATGAGAGTTGTGTACAGTAGTTAGTTAAAACTACTTTACGAGAGAATGCCACGTCGGACAATAATAATAAGCCAATAAAATAAAAAAAACACGCCAAACTCGTGCTTCATATCAAAATCACGTAGAGAGACACATTTGGTCAACCCCGTTACTTATAACCGCAAACGCGGTGATCTCATAAACGCCAATTATTTATCATAAGTGATACTTTCGAATCCACAGTTCAATAGTATCACTTACCACTTACTTGGAACTTTGAAAACGACGACAAAAGTTATAAATTGATCAATTTTGTCTGTTGCAGTAAAATATAAGTGAACACCTTGATTTTTCAATGTTTGTGACAATATTAAAAACCCAATCAAGTAGAGTACCTTAAGTAGTGAAGTCTGTACGTATTTTTTTTTTTATCACAAGTTTAAAACAAACTTCGTTTTCGATACTCGTTCAAGAAAATATCATATTTATGGTGTGTGTGTGTGAGAAAATATCAAAAAGTTTTATTAGTATTAATTTTGTATAGTATCTTCATGAAATTGTTTTTCGCTAAGGCCATCATTAACGGCACAACACTTTTGGTGTTTTTAAGCAAAAAATTAATAAAAATAAGCAAAAGTGGGCTTAGATCAATTTTTTTGATCTTAAATAAGAACTGATTTAAGCCCAGTTCTCGTTCGACGTGGCTTCACGTGATTGGTCGAGATTTTTTGCAAAGAAAAAAAAAATTTCATTTCTCTTCTGATCGAAATCGTTTCTTCTCTTCGTTCTCTCCAAAACGGCGAAAGCTAGTATTCCGGCGATTTCTCCTTCTGTTCGATATCGCATTTAGGTGATGAGTCTGTTGTTCTCTCTTAGGCTATCTCTGATTTCTCCTTACGCTATTTTGCAACTGAGCGATGAGGTTGAAGAAGATGGCGGCGAGGCACCGCGGCTGCTGGAAGAAGAGTTTTCACGGGAAGGAAAAAGCTTCTACGAGGTTTTTAGTCTCAGAGGAATCCGAGTCAACCGGGTCGACCCGGGTTTCATTTCCTGCTCCTTCAAGGTCCCTCTTCGTTTGACGGTTCGTCTCTCTCTGTCTCAATCCTTGACTTTGCAATGGGAAATGGATAATTTGAGTTTATAAGATGAGAAGTCGATTGATAGTATTAGCAGTGAGTGATGATCCGAATTTGATTTGTGTCTCCACTGAGCCATCTTGCAAGAGAAGATATCCTCCTTTACTATTTATATAGATTGTAGTTGTAGCTTGGAATTGCATTTTTTTGGTTTATTACTAACTTGTTTGAAACTTGAACAGAATCATCAAGACATTTTTTATATAGTATTAGCGTAGTTTGTTACTTTTAAGTTTGATAATGGCAGAATAGAGACGGGAATTGATCTAGCTAATAGTGCTATTGCAATCTTGTTTCCTTTCTAAAGCTATACTTGGTTGGTATATGCGCTTTAAAGGGAATGACCACAAGCCAACTTTAGTTTCTGTACTACACTTAGTTGTTCCTGCAGATTGCTATAAACTGATTCTGCAGTTTGTATCTCTTAACTATGATTTTCAGAAGATTACCTTGAAATGTATTTGTTTGCTTTATTAGACTCCTCTAGGCCTGAAGATCAAAAATGTTCTCATTACATGTACTCTTGTATCTTTGGTGAATAGGTCTATCTAGACTCACAACAAATGAAAAGCTTCAGGATGCATTTGCTTCTTTTGGGGAGCTGGATTTGTATGATACAGATAATGCCTTCTCATTTTAACTAGAACTCTTTCACTACGTGAACATCTGTTTTGTTGCAAGTTCCACTGTTCTGAATAGGTTTAAACTTTTTTTCTTTTTAAGTTTATGGAATCTCACTGTCTTTACAATGTTTGCTTACAAATTAGCAGTTATGGCTCTTCCGTCATACTGGAACACTGTCTACTAAGTTTCACCATGAGAAACTTCTTCTTCCGTCATATGGGGAAAGCTTCTTCTTCTCGTGAGATTTTTCACCATGAGAATCCAAGCAGCAGAGAGTCTTTGACTGATCGCACATTGAGCAGAATGCAATTGTGCATGGAGGTGGGTTGTTCTACTCCTCAGCTAGTTATAGAAACCTTACTCTCAGGTGTCTTTTAGTTTGGAGTCTTCTAGACAGTTGCTAGTTATATTGTATTTTGAATTTATGTATGAAATAAAATCAGATTCTTGAAGCTTTATGTATGAAATATATGTTTTGTTTCATAAAAATTTCACTATATCTTTATTCTAAGAACATCAAAATTAGTTCCCCCATTATTTTTACCTATGATCTTAACAACTGATCTTAGATTATTTTCACTATATATTTAATCTAAGAACACAAAAAAAAGTTCTCCCATTAAAGATGCCCTAAGAGTTTGGACATTTCAGATTATTAATTTCCGTCCACAATGATTGCCTAAGCTACAAAATAAATGTAGTCTCACGAAAGTCCACAATTTTGACTACTAGTAAGTACTAGTCTACTACTATGTACAGTATATGCATTACTTTATTGACTTTATGTGTATTTCTCCAGCTTTCATGATTGAGTTTAGGGCACATGAACTATTGCTTTCTTCGTTCGTCTTCATGGGTTAAGTCGTAAAGAAGAGATTTAGAGATCAAGGCCGGATTAAAGGATATATTTATAAATTAAATTTGACTAATATCTTTCTTTTGTTTGTTAGAGAACATCGTATTCGTATATACCAATTTAGCAGTCAGCGGAGGTAAACGATTCAATTGTGGGAAAACAAAAGCAAACCTAACCCAGACCCACTTGGTGTTTGTGTTCGTCCAATCAACTTTTTGGTCTGGGAGAGATTCTTCAAAAGACAAATAACATTACTTCTTACTTTTGTGTCCGTCAAGGCGTCAATGATATTGGTTCGTTAATTACTGATCACTAGGAGACCGTACGGTACGTACATTTTGCATATGTATTTTTTATTTGTTAGATTAGAGGATTTCTTACAAATTGATAAAAGTATTTAATTGATAGCGTCAATCTAGACGTGTTTTATACATCTGAAATAATATAATATGCTTACAAATATATTCAAATATATACATATATCAACGCTTTAGCTTAAATTTTGATTTTCAAAAAATATTGTTCAGGACAGCTTTGCATTCTTGTTATGTCTCATCTAAATGATAAATATATCTTTTGGCTAATAGAAAGTCTAATGCCAATTCCATCATGGGGAATACATGCATAGTATCTCCAACTTAAATGGACCGTGGAAAAACGACTAATATCAATCCGAACGTTTTGACATACACGCTTTTATACATATACTTCACTACAATGGATTTTTCAATCCGGATCTTTGTAAAATTTAAAATTTCTATAATGTTGTGAAAATTAACATTGACATATCAATTAAATATTAATTTTCGCCGACTAAACCGTCATAAGACAGTTGAAATGACAAATGGTTAATCCAGTACAACGCAGTTTTGACTATATATATAGACTCAAAACAGTGTTATTTTAAATATAAAATATATTTTAAATAAGTACATCTAAATATATATATATATATATATTTTTAGAATGAAAATATTTTTTTTTTCAAGAGTTTGCTGAGCTTCTTGTGGATCAATGTCACTCTTCTTCTCTGCATCATTTACTAAAATAGTGATTTTATTATTGCCTAACCATCGTTAACCATTGGTTATTCTTCATGATCATTGTCGCCGAGATCTTTATCGCGAAGATCATCATCATGGTCCATTTCTAATATGTATGGAACTTTGGTATTTATCTTTGTTGCATTAGTTCGGCGTTTATATGAACTATATTAGTGTTTCTTTGTCAGGATCTCTCTCAATTTTACTGGACCACAATACTAAGATTCGTCTATCATATCAACCACAATGTTAAGATTCTTCTATCATATCAACGTTCAATGTAGTTAAAGCATATCCAACGGTATCTTATGAGTATTACACTAATATATTTTGTTATTTATTAAATTTTAACTAATAATTAAAATTTAGCCTCTCATATTAAGACAAATGCACTTTTTATACATGTATTTCAATCGAATGCATTTTTCAACCCCAACTTTTGTGAAGATCAAATTTTATACAATGTATTATGTGAAAACTAACATTGATCTATATGTGTTAGTCAACCATTAATTTATGATGACTAAACTGCCATAAGATGGATGACATACACATGACTGATTCAATACGATGCCATTTGGAACCAAAACAAAGTCGTTTTGAATATGAAATAAATAATTTTAAGAAGTATTATAAAACTTAATTTAAAACAAAAGAGAATAAATAACTTTGGACTTTGGACGCATCGAAACTCTCCAATTACATAAGAATCTAGATATTTTATTGTGCACACTCAAATTCAATCTTGAGTTTGGAGACAGAACAGGTGTTTGATGCAAAAATGAAAGATCAAAGACGAGAAGTTAATTCTATCTGACATGCCACATGGGGAGCTTTTATACTCTCACATTATATTAACTGTACGTCTTTCTTAATCAAATACTTACTAATTAAATTCTTATTACTACTAAAGTTGCATATTATCCAAATACATCACGATGATATCACATAGTTAACAACTTAACATCACTTTGTCTCTAATTAAATAATAATTTCAGTCCAATACGGAATGATGGAATTATCCAATGTCCTACTTAATTCTAGATTATTTTTAGCAATGAAGATTTATAACTATACGATTCTCGCCTAGATAAAAGATTTTTAAAATGTGGTTTTACTGTATAAACAAATTAAGAAAGCATAAATTTTAGATAAGATTAACTTTATATCTTACCAAGAGTCTAGTGACTCTAGTCAAACTTTGTCCAGTTAAAGGAAAAGATATAGAATTTGCTAATGAGTTGTCACTACAAGTAAAACAATGATTAAACCATAATTTCAATTATTAATCATCAGATTTAAATCAGAATCTTGGATCCGTCAGCGTTATAAATTTATAGTGAATTGACAGATCGATATAGCTGAACTGTTTTCTAGCCAATGCATCTACCAAATACTATACTTTTGCCATAGATAAACCATAACATTATGATTGTAGGTTGCTATATTTAGTAGCCTACGTTGTAATTAATGCATACATATGCGGACTTGGAATTATGTAAACTGTACTCATATCTATTCATGTGAGACCAAGAACTCGAGAATCTTGTGGCGTTGTTGTGTCCACGTTGTATTGAATAACAATGAATATGGATAAGTTTTTTGAGTAGAAAATTGGAACTTTTTATCGTCTATAAAATAAGTAATGGAGTTGTTTTATTGCACAATTGTGGATAAGTCTCGAGTAGAAAATTGAAACTTTGTATCGTTTTGTAAGAAGTGGTTGAGGTTTTTCTTTTTGCCACCTCACCAGGCTTATATTATATAATCCAAGTGTCCAAAACACAGGAAAAAAACAACAAACCCATTAGTACAATTTCTTAAAGATAAGAATATGTACTTGTTTTGATGAGATTATTCATAATATTTATGAAAAGTAAATTTCATTTTAAAATTATTTAAAAAATGTTATAGAGAAAGGCGATAGATTTCTGATGCTAAAGGAAACATTGAATTTCTAATTAATTTTATATGATATATACTCTATCCGTTTCAAAATATAGGATGTTTTAACTAAATCACGCAGATTAAGAAGTCTTTACTTTTAATAAGTTCAACCAATTAAAAACAATACTGCATAATATAAAATATTAAACTAATTTAAAAATTGCATAGAAACTTGAAAACATCCTATATTATATGAAACAAAAAGCTTCTCTAAAATATTTTATATTTTGAAACGGAGGGAGTATATTTTTTAAAATTAACTTGTATGATTTTTAACAAAAAATAATAAATTAACTTATACTTTTGTATTATGTAATATATTAAGACATTTTCTGCAACAACTTGCATAATATAATCTTATATCACATCATTTTTTTTTTCTGTACACCCAATTTGGAATATTATTGAAAAAAAACAACCACATGCATGCTATTTTACCACATAACAAATTGTAGTGTTATATGTCATGACATTTTAACAAAGAAACTTGTAAAAGTCATCCAAAATGTGTGAAGTCCTTTAATTAAAGGGGAAAAGAAGAGCCCACTTATCCTCTAATGATCTAACCATTAAAAAACACGACTAAAACACTGTCAAAAACAAACTTAAAAAAAAAACATGGCTAAACCAATAAATTTGTTTGTGATAAAAAAAAAAACCAATAATTTGCATGCCAAAAAAATCAAAGACAAAAAGAGGCCCACATAGCCGAACATAGCCCCATATTAGAGTCTAGACTAAGGCATCCAATTATGGGCTTTTTGACCAATGCCACCACATACATATTTTTGCTATTCTATTTAATGAGAATTAAGCCAATGGTTAAAAGTTAAAACTTAAAAAGTCTTGGCTATGGAGTATGGACGACAACAAATCATACTTATATAAATTATCCCTGGCACAAGTGAGTCCACAATTTACCCAAAGTAAAAAACCAAAAACAATGTCACTGAAAGCTTTTTCGTACACGATCTAGTCGATGACTAGTATAAAGTAATTGGGCCTGTCGAAACCGTGTATGATTACTGGCATCGTGGCATGCTTCATCTTTTAAACATAAAGTATTCACACCAAGAGTTGGTACCGTGTCCTAATGGATGTAACATTCATCACCGACTCACCGTCCCGAAACTAACGGTATGTACATCGATGGGATTGTCCGGTTGTGAATTATGGTGCTTTCCCAGGCACTAGGATGAGTGATTGGTGGTTACCAAAAATTCGATGTGAGATCTGAACCGTTTAATCAAAGAGTACAAATGTTTTTGGGTCCATATTTGTTAAACTATCACCAACCCATCTTTGTTAAACTATTCACCGTACCCTTTGAATTTACACAAAAACATTTGAATTGTGGGTCTTAAAAGAGATGCTAACAAACATGAATGGTCGTACTCCTAAGAGTGAGATTATTTCCACAAAATTACTGCATAGACAAATTCTCAGAACAATGAATTTAGTAAACAAATTATTCAAGTCTAATATATAAATAAAAATTACAATGTAGAGAAAATAAATATATAATAAAGCTTACGATAAACCCTACACGACCTTTTTCTTTACATTAAAAAGGATTTTTCAAGAATCATGAATCAATTAAAGATAAAAACTTCCGAAACTTATACCTCAACAACCCAAACACTTGAACCGATCATGTCAACATACGACTTCCGCATTGACACTGTACCGGTTTGATCTACAAAAGAACAGCTATTGACTAGTAAACCGGTCTGATATAGGACTTGATCCGGTTTAGTTCTGGTACTATGACAGAAACATCACAATAACCATACACAATACAGAGATCACCAAACGTTTCACTCCCTCCTCATAGAGACCTGAGAGAGATAAAAAAAAAAGAGAATACACATCTCAGATTACTCGAAAGAACCGACAAAGTTCTTCTCTTTATGCAGTATGTAAGATGGAAAAAAACTTACGGGGTTGCGAGGATGCAGCAGCAGGAAGAGCCGGGATTCTAACAGCTGTAAAAAGAACCAAACAACATTGAATGCAACCTTAGAAAAAGAGAGCGAAATGTCGGAAAATCAAGAAGCTAAATATGATAACTACGCACGTTTTTTACAGGTAGAGGCTGAGGATTGAGAAGATGAAGGCCACGGAGCAGGAATGTTGTCATTAAGATCACAGGTAAAGCTTATCCCAGTGTCTTGATCATATATTGCATCCGATGGTAAGCTTGGTAACAAACATCCAGATTCTTTAAACCAAAAAAAGAACAAAAATATTCAAGTTAAAAAAAAATGGTTTTCAGGTTTTTTGAGATGATGAACAAGAAAATAAAAATCCAAGAAATCAATTCTCACCTTGGTTTCCAACTGTTTGTAATCCAACCACAATGCATCATCAAGCACGTTAAGATAAACACACGGGTTAAAGATGTATCTTGAACTTTAAGGAATGTAACAAAAAAGAGAGAAGCTGAGGGAATAAAGTAAAAACCTTGAAGAGAGAAGTCCTTGAGACTGATATGACAAACGCTGAATATATTTTTAGTTATGTTAAGCTTCTGTAGCTTAGTCCCAAGGCTGGTTGCACAATCTAAAGCTTGCAAATTAGTCATAAGTGTTTGCTTTTGCAAGTGAGACACATAACTCTCCATTGCACGACAACAACCCGTTTGATTACTCAATTCGTTACTGCAGTTACCGCCAATATGCCTCATGTGAGGAAACACAAGTGGACAAACTGAAACCAAAAATACACAACAATGTAAAAATGTTCACCCAAAATCAAAAAGTTAAAAAAGTAAAATCAGATTGCTTTTTTACCTTTATTGATTTTGCAGTTTGCTAATCCTCTGAGAGTTTCCTTAGTCCGAGAAGGGTCAATTTTAGTAGCAAGCCAGCGGTGTACTATGCTCTTGCAATCATTGATCCTATCTGAGTTATCGGTTAAAGGTTCAGATGCTTTAATAGATATATTCGTAGCAGCATCGAGTATCGCATTTTGGCAAACCTCTTCACAACATTCTTTCACAGGATCGATTTTTTCACAAGCCAAAAGAAGCTTTGCTGTATCCACTGTGCTTTCAAACTCATCAACACTGATTACAGGGCAAGAAGAAGAAGTGAGATTCGACGAGTGAACAGAACAGATCTTATTAAGCTGACTTGAACCGCCTTTGCCCACCAAGATTTGCTCTAAATCAGATATACAGTACTTAGACTGGGTTCTGTTTAGAGCAAGCAGACCAGTTTCTTTGCTCGCTTTACCAAGGATTATGGTGAGTGTAGCATCAAGCTGAGGACAACACATCACATTGGCTAACAACGGAGCAAACACAGTCCAACAGTTGTGTGAAGTTGTCTGAATCAAACTCTCGGAAGCAGTGAAATTCAGCGAGCAAAGCCCTGAAAAATATCCAAACCAGACCGGTTAGTAAAGAGCTCTACACATAGATACCAAAGGCAAATCTCAATAGAGGAATGTGATCAGGTTATAAAACAATAACAAACCTGATAGTTTTGGCATGGTACTGTTTATGTATGGAACCATTGGAGAAGGTGCAATGAAAGGAAGAAACGGTTGAGGAGAAGTATCTGGCGATATCTCAGGTAAAAACTCCTCAGGTTTCTGAGATGAACCTAAACCAATAAAAAGGTAATCAAATCATCACACTTCTTCTACTAAATTTGTGTTTAACCTAAACTAGATCAAAACCCCTGAAGAATTAGAGCATCTATAAACCCTAATCTAAGTAACCTAACCAAAACACTGTGAAGTGTGAAGCTTCTAAACCCCAGCTAAGTTCAACATTTTCACCACAAATTCAATCAATTTCTACATCTTTCGAATCAGCTTGATTTTCAGGTAAAGATTCAAACTTTATCTATCAAACAGAAACATAATAAGAAACCCTTTCATAAAACCACAAATTGAAAGAAATAAAAAGCAAAGAGAAATCAAAACTCACATAGAGAGAAGAGAAGCATGGATTGAAGAAGAACCACGAACAAACCCATCTCAAACTCAGCCCTTCTCTTCATTATTTACTCCCTTCTTCCTCGAGCCCCCAAAAGAGAGAGACAGAGAGATCACAAGGCACTGTCTCTTATGGTCTCTTTCAAAAAGCTTTGGATTTTGGACAAATGAAAGACTTTACTTTGAGATTCTGTCTTTTTCCCACTATTGAGAAAGTCCGAGAAACAGAACAATTTTTGGACACACCCAAAAAAAAAAAAGAAAAAAACTTGGGTTGAGAGAAGAAGAAGATAAACACAAAAACAAAGTGGGAACCTTAATTAGAAACAGCTGTCTTTCTTCTTCGTCTTCACAGAGAAATAGAGAGAGAGAGAGAGAGAGAGAAGACCCCACAAGCAATGAACACAGTCTGTTGTGAAAGAAGCAAAGAGAGAAGAGAGAAAGCGAAGAGAGCGCTTGAGAGCATTTATTATTTACTCCTCCCACCCCCCATTTAATTCCCTCCCCACCTTTTCCTCTCTCTCTCTCTCCGGATTTTAATAACCGGAAATTAAACCCGAAACGGTATCCTAACCGGATTTTTCTCTAATTAGAAAACCGGAATCAATTTAATGCAGCTACTACTACGAATTGGTAGAACCGGTATCTACTCGATTGAAATGTTCATAACGAGCCAAATCTGTGGATTTTGAAGCTGTTATTAAACCTGTTGGTTTAGATCGGTTCAAACTGGTTTTCTTGTGTGATATATAGCATTTATAACTTGGTGACTTTGGGACATGAAAGATATGTGATATATATAAAAGTAAGGCTATTATTGTGGTTGTATTTAATTTCAACTAAATATGTTGTTACATTAAATAAATAAATAACTCTTTTACATTCTTGCCCATAATTTTCAGTTTTTAAGTTTTGGTCCATAATTTAAAGGAATAATTGTAAACCAGTATAATATATTAATCGATTCTACAAAGTACAAAAGTGAATTAGTAGTGTAGATGAATTAGTGTTTAGTACTATTGATTTCAGACATTTTAGGATCTACGTCGCTAGTGTAATAGAGTTATGGGCAAAAGTCATACACGATTATCTAGAGTGTATTTATTTCACAATCTTAATCAAAAGTCAACTTTTAAATTACGAAATTCAAAAAATAGGTCGGTTAGGGAAAAATATGAAAAAAAAATTAGTAATCGGTAAATTATAGTAGTTGACACAAAGAAAAAAAAAACTGTAAATTAATAAAATACTCTAGATTTCCTTTTCATACAGTATATATAATATATTTATTGAGGTTTTTTTTTTACTTTCTGATAGTTTTCGTCGTGCTGAAGAAATGGAACACTGATGGCATGTGACTGTGCTTAAGGCGTAGGGTATGGCACGTGAGTGGAGCCGTGCTTTGCTGCTTTTGGCAAGATAAGAGCATTTGTGCTGGAGCTGGACTATTAATGGGCTTAACAATGCCCACAATTTGATAAATCAAAATCATAACATATGCAAAAACAGATGAAAGCAAAAATGACGTGAACTTAGAGTCTTTTTTATCTTGAAAGTTATAATTAATTTGTATCACACACTTTATTAAAAATAAAGTATTTTATGATGTGATGTCAATATTCTATAGACAAAATGTATAACTTCAATGTACTATTTTAATTTTGTCATTTTGAAATGATTGGATTTTGTTATGGCAGTTGAGATTATGATTCTTTTTCGAACATACATAGACATGTAAGGTTGTGAGTGAGCTAAGATATTGTCATTTTCTTTGTCGCTTATAAAAGTTACTTTTATAAATCACATATGTTTTCGCTTTGCCCTCGACAAGTTTTGGATGGTTTTGAAGAAATAATATGATTATACTTACATTTGATATCTTCATTGTCACAAAGTTGAGTAACTAACATGATCGTCCCGCACCCGAGAGCACTAAACACTCCATGCATGGAATTGTCAAGAAGTCTTTCTTTAGCTCCATCTCAGTTGCCAGTCCAATCAACATGAGCTATATTATATTCATAAATAAAAACCTAAATCCATCATCTATGTTGTTTTTCAAACAAAAAGAAAAAGGAAAAAAAAAATTCGATCAAGCAAAAAATATTTGGGCCGATGGGTGAGTGGCAGAGAAAACCCCCCCAAAACCTAAAGAATCCGATAACGAGTTCAGTTTTCAGATCCCTTAAAGAAAACAATCCCAATACTAATGGAGACAAGGACATTGCTAGTTAATTTGATCGACCATAAAAAGAAAAATCTTAGGCAAAGGTTTAAACGTTATCTTAAAATTTCAGATTTGAAAATCTTATTCTCTATACTATTAAATGATATCACGATCGAAAATGTTGTCAATCTGAGTCAAAATAGCAAATTACCGGTCAGTCTAAATGGGTTGTTCCAACTTTGTTGGATGTCTTCTTTCTTTCCCCCAAAGATGTCTCTTTTATAAAAATAGTGGAGTACACTTTATTAAAAATAAAATCATTCATCTATATTATACTATATTTTTTTGTACGTTTCTCATGCATACATATTATGTAATCTCTAAGTTTGTTTGTTCATTGGTTGGCTAATGATCGAGGGAATCTACAGATCCAATCTTGGCCTGCCTTACGGCTTTTCACATGGCCAATCATTTTCTCTTTATAGTTCTTGACAACCAATGCTTATAGCTTAAGAGTTAGCAAAACTATATCATGGTAATCCAATTAATCATTAAATATTTATTATGTATCTTAAAAAATACTACTAGATTACTAGTGATCGACATTCACTAGTCGACTAGAGTTCAAACTTTTAATTGTGATTTTGGTGGTTGGTTGGTTTCTGTTAATAAAAATGGTAAAAGCGGTAGCATGTCATAAGTTTAACATGATCATGAGTCTCCTTTAATTTTTAGTTTTGAAAAAGCAAAATATTACTAGTAAGTAAGATTCTTTATTACATGATAAAAGATTAATTTATTAGTTGCAATCATTAAAGGAATCATTCATTCATTGAACTAAAATAGTGGGATTAGTGAGCTTTATTTGGCCACCTAAATTAGCTAACATTGTAAACTAATAAAGGATTCGTGTCTGCGTAAAGTACTTTTAACGTTTGTTATACGGTGTTTTCTGTTCTCACTTAATATAGTTAGACATTCATGCATGAGGAGAAAACTGTCTTTATGTTTGCAGGTCACTCGAGATGGTATTACTATTAACTTATTAAGTATTAACATGAAGCTAAAATTCTACAAACAAAATTCATAAAGAATTATAGGTCACAAAAAAAAATATTTTATAGAAAATGGTGTCTTTTCATTAGTTGCACTTGCAATCACTTTTGTACTTTAAATTTACGACTATTAATGAATAGAATAAAGCAATGCAAGATGGAGGGACTAGGATCCCTACCTACGCCTTTCTAATTTCTACAAAATGTGGGATAAAGAGGACAAAGATTGTGGTATTGATTAGTAATCACTTTACAAAGCGGTACAAAGCTGTACAAATATACAGTTTTAAAGTTTACCAATCACAAAAACTTTACCAAAAACTTTATTAAAAGCTTTATTCTCAATTTTCTTTGTACAGCTTTCACTTAAACTTTTTTCTTACAGCTTTGCACTATTCATTAAAAGTTTACAGCTTTTGAAAAATTTACCAATCAGACCCGTATGTTTTCTTTTGAAAAATAAACTGTGAATTAATTGAAAATGTAAGATGAGCATCAATGCAAAAAGGAAAATTAAAACCAAAGGTATAATAAATTAAGATTTTTTTTTCTTCAGCTGAAATAAAGATTATTTATGGTTTCCTTCAAAAATATTCATGAGCCTATATATATATGATCAAGAATTCAAGATCAATTCAATTGTTTGGTACGTCTAAAAACAAAGCTAGGTATGATCCTCTGCAGTTTGCACTTGTATGCATGCCTACGGCCTATCTTTGTTGACAGCAATTCAATATTTTTACAATCTATAAGAAATATAATAAATACTATTGTGAAATATGAACTATGAAGATATATATATATATATATATTTATTTATATATACGATAATATGATACTATAATTTGTGGTGGGGCTTATTATTGTGGGACACTGAGTGATAACAACTAGGACTAATAACAACACACTGACCGTTTCATCTCACAAAAATACAAGTACTACGCTGACACCAAAAAATTCATAAAACTCAAAATTAGTTCCCTTCAAAGTTAAAGTATAATATGTATGCAGTAGCTGTAAGATGTGTTATCGTCCAAAAGTCATGCTGTATCATCCAAATAATATAAGCTTATAACATTTTAAAATTTATTTATAGTAAAATAATTCTTTGATAATTTTTTTTTCTTGTTGAAAATAATAACCTGGATAAGCTAATTCATATTACACTGATGTGTTGATATAGTTAAATATTTTTTTTTTTTTGCGTAACTTTCCTAATGTTTCAATTAATACTACAATTGTGGAAATGTCTAAATTAAGTTGTTGCATAAAAAAACAAATTAAGTGGGGGGTATTGGTTTGAGATTTGAATAAAGTTTTAAAGATTTTAGATGTTATGTAGAATCTGTTGTTATTAAAACAAGACTTTGTTAAACTCTGTTAAAGTTTAGTGTTATTAGTTTGTGATTTGTAAAAAGTCATTTAAAATCTTAAAAAATTTGGGTTATTGGATTCAGACTTTTATAAAGTCATTAAAAGTTTTGTGTTATTCAGTTAAAACAAAAGAATCTAGGATTGTTAATGAGTTCAATTATTATGTTATTGGTTCATGATTTTAAAAACTTTCTTTAGAAAATAAAGTCATGGAAAGTATCACAAAAATACAGGGATTGTTTGGAGACTTTACAAGATTTTAGAAAACTAATCCACAAAACTCTCTATCAATCTTCAACAATCATTCACTTATTCACTTTTAATGATTTTATTGAACTCTTAAAAAATCTTCATAAATCTCAAACCAATACCACCCCTAAATAATGCAAATAGAATCGTTCGCCGTGTTGCATGTAATTTTGCACACATGTAAGTAGATGATTGTTCTTTAGTTTGTGTATTACGAGATAGGCCACAATAATTGATGATATAATTAATGAGAAAAAACCCATATATATAAAGGATTGTGTAATTGATCAACATTTGTAGTGTAGTTGTTTTTGTTAATATTTTTGTGTTACTATATATTTAAATTCAAATTTTATCCAATTGCTACTTTTGGATAGAATATATAAAAAATAAAATAATGTGTAAGTTTGTAAGTTGTAACTGTTATGTTACTAAAACCTGTCTGATACTATTGTCTCTCATTCTCAGCCGTTCAATGTGACCAGAGTGGGGTCTCTATATTTTGTACAAAGTACGTCGCAAAATTTTACAAGTGGAGCTTTCTTGCTTTTGTTATTCAATAATTCTATTAATACACCAAAATGCTTATTAACTTTTGAAGTTGCATAAACTCACACATATATATAGATTCCACTTTTGATTTGACCAAAATACAAAAAACAGATGGTTGAAATTAAAATTCGATTTTTGTAAGATGACCGAATATTAAGGACATTTATTGAGCGCAACATATTCCTTCCAATATATTCCAAGGTTTGTTTATGCAAAACTTCATCTTTTCATTAATTTTCTTACACTTGAACTCAAACCAAAATTTGAAATTTTAATTCTATTTAGTTTTCGAATAATATAATTTTAGAAGACTCATTATCATTTCAATATAATTTTAGATAAGTCCCTAATTTATGTTAATAGAAATGTGAAACATAATGAAGTTTCAAATTAATAAGTAAACTCTGTGTCAAAAGTGTTAAAACGACACCATAGAATATTTGGAATAAATCCTCAGCATAGAAAAAAAAAACTATTGCCTTCTAACTTAGTTATATTTTTACTAAATGTAGCTATAGGATCGATCATCCAAGAATATATTTTTGTTTTTTTGGAAAAGGACGAATTTTGGGTTTTAAAACTCTATATATTAAATATAGGGATACTTTTGTAAGAAATACATAACATAGGTGCCGTATTTAAAATTTTATTTTCTGTATTCTGTCACATTCTTTTGTAGTCTTCTGCTCACAGATGCTATAAATACTCCTCCATTTCACTCGGTCTGAACCTTATAGCAAAATCTCTAATTAATTAATCCCTAATCTAATGGTTAAATTTTTTTTTTGTTAAGTAATTAAAATTGAAACTAATCATTGATTAAGTTTAGAGATTAAGAGGAGGGTGAAGCAGTTGCATGGCAAAGGGTCGTAAGCCGACGACGACGATGAGCAGAAGCGATCGATACCTTGGAAGCTACGGTTACGGTGACAGTCACGGTTCTTCCGTCACCGACGAACTAGAGCTCGCCGAGGAAGACATCTGGTCACCGGCGGTCATTCACGTCACCACCGCCGAGTCAGACGAGGCATACCACGCGTGGAACTTACGCGCTACCTTGGGAAAAAACGGGCGCGTGGGAGGGTTGTCGCTGGCTTTCGAGAACTCTTTGGCTGCGCCGCCGCCGTCTTCGTCGCCGATCATCGTGCAGCAGATAAACGACGGAGGAGATGAAGAAAACCGGAGGAAGCTGGCGTCGTCTGCGCCGGTAAACGTGCCGGACTGGAGTAAGATATACCGAGTCGACTCGGTTGAGTCGATACACGAGTTGGACGAGGACGATGATGAAGAGGAGTCTAGGATGATGATGCCGCCGCATGAGTACGTTGCTAAGAGTCAAGCACGACGGAGCAGGAAGATCGGAGGTGTAGACGGCGGCGCGTCGGTGTTTGAAGGCGTCGGAAGGACTCTCAAAGGCAGAGAACTAAGACGCGTTCGTGACGCGATTTGGAGCCAAACAGGGTTCTACGGCTAAGTAAAAAGTTAATTAATATTTTAGATTTCAATTAAAATTACTTGTTTTTGTCAGTATAAAAGTAATTTTTGCAATTTTTTTTTTTTTTAATGAACGAGGCCGAAAATTTCAAGTTCCTCGTATGTTGTTGTTTTGTCTATAAGTATATTTTAAATTTCAGAAATAATTTTGTCTTTAATTTAGTTTAATTAGCTGGGAGTTATATAAATTATAAGTGCAACATGAATTTTTAAAAACATACTAGAAGAAAACGACATATAAAAGATAAAATCATCTGGATTAGAGTAATAAGTAGTTTTATTTATTCCCACAATTATAATTCCATGATTAATGAAGATCAGATGCTGTCATGAAGTATTATAACGCTCCAGGCTTACTTAGATATAAATTTAATAATCTGATTATAAATGTTAGACTATTAATGAGCCTTTAGGTATAATCAAATTAAGTAATTGATATCATGTGGAAAGGGAAGTTGTATAATAGCAAGAACAGATGTGTCCTTGAAACATAATTTATGTAAACAGTCCAAAGAATCCACTCCAAAGTGGGCACTTCACGAGCCAGAAGAAGACACTATTTTTTTTTTAGTTTTATTTGTCTTTTTTATCAGCAAAGACCATGATGGTGAATCAATGGCTTAGCATATATTACAAAGGATCCATTAAAAATTAATAATTTTTAATGGATCACTAATTAATGAATTTAGACATTTTTGTTGTTAAGTAGATCATTATGATT
Organism: Camelina sativa; assembly: GCF_000633955.1. Taxonomy (NCBI): domain Eukaryota; kingdom Viridiplantae; phylum Streptophyta; class Magnoliopsida; order Brassicales; family Brassicaceae; genus Camelina; species Camelina sativa. Next base: position 36,594,052 of record NC_025693.1, read on the forward strand.
AAAAAATACTAATAATTTGAGAATACCGCTTTCAGTAAATTTGCAATGCACGAACAATACCATATTATATATTTAAACATTTGATATACATACGTAGATTCTACTTTACAACATCATAAAATGCAAATGGAGTGTTTATAATATGAATAAGAGTATAAGACGAATCAATGTAAGTTACAAAAATATATTTTCAACATATATGTCTCACTAACTGTAGAAATTGTAAAGCTTTGAGGGTACATCTTATAAATCTTCATTTGGAAAAGATGACGTACATAATTAAACGTTCAGTGCTATTTATCACGGTACACATAAGATAATTACATAATTTGGTTGGATGAATAAAACTATAAAAGATTAAAATGCACTTATGATATCCACGTCCATGATATTATAGTTTTGTAATACTAATTTATTCACCCACGTCCATGATAAAATGGTAATGTGTTTTGTTAAAAAAAATTTTGTCGACTAAATGACTAATGTGTTATGTTTAGTGTGTGAAAATGGTAATGCATGGGTGTCATATTCTCTCCAANAAAAAAAAAAAAAAAAAAAAAAAAAAAAAAAAAAAAAAACTATTAAAGAAAAAAAACTAAAATGATATGAGATGATGGTGAGAGGAAAACCGATGATTTACACAATTTTTAAATGGTTTGATTGGTAATCCTATACTATTGTAGTATGGAATATACTGTTCTGTGTTACCAATCAAACCCAACATACCAAAACATTCACATATGAATATGGTTTTCAAACTTATAATTTCTAAACAACAATAAAAATTGCTGAAAAATGTATTATGCTTGTATAACATTAAAAATAAGTAAAGAAAATTCATGATCAGTATTGTAATAAAAATATCTCTAAATTACATAACTAGCTAGACAATTGTGTTTCCTTCATTTTATTTAACTAATTTTCCTTAATTGAATATCTTTAAGATATTGTAGAAAGATGCATATATAACTTAATAGCAACATATGGTTTGATTATGACAAGACAACCAATATTCTGGGAATATGCCAATTATCCTTACAAATAAGAAAAAAAATGATATAGAACTCAGTAGCCCACTAAGTTTAAATGAATCTTTTAATGTTACAATAAGAAGATAAAAATTAAACTATTCTGTATTTTTGTTAGGTTATAGGAGAAGAAGAATATTATCTTGTCCAAATATGTGTAACTCCTCCAGTCCCCCACATACACAAACCGACCCAACATTCACTTTTGACTAAATGAGTTACATATGCAAAGTAAAGTGGATATTTATGCTTACAAACATTACGTGTAACTATATCATACGGTCACTTGATCATACAGCGTAGTTTCGATTAGTACGCTTTGATTATTATAAGTTCCAAGTGATTTCTAAATCAACTATAGTTGATCAATGTCTCTCCTTGAAGCGTATTTCAATGGGTACTATAGATTCAAGACTTGCCAATTATAATATGTGTGAAATGCATACATTGTTTCTTTAACGTATACTCGAACCATAAATAATGGGAATTCATTTCTTTTCCTAAATTTTTTTTTATAAAAAAAAAATCGAAACCTTATCGAATCGTATATCAATACCTAATTATAATGTTAAGGAAGACAGTGGAGTAATGGGTATAATAGTGAATTAGTGATCAATGAGAGTGAGTGACATGAGTTTGGAGACTGTTGTGTCAAAGCATATAATAGAGGCAAATTTGCCGAAAATGTTTTGGGGTCTCTTTGGCTCTTTTGTCACTCTGCCTTTATTAGAAAAGGTCCCTTTGAATAGAGAGTTCTCTTCATGCTCTCATGTCTCTTCCCAACCTCTCTATTCACCGTTCATTTAACAATAATTTAGAATCTTTAATTATATTTTTAGTTGCCGACATGTTTCTGTTGCAAATATTATGTTTTAATTAGAAAAGAAAACTGATGAGAGAGATCTCAATTACATCCCACAAATGTATGACAGAAAAAAACATATACAGAAAATTAGATGAACCTTTTTTTGACAAGTGTTAGGACCAAAAATAGAGATTTCCGAAAGTGAAACTACTTAATTTAAGAAAAAAAACAAAACGCTCTAGAGTTTCTCTTATAATCTTTTAGCAATAATAATGGATTAAGTGATTAACATTAGGTCCATCAATTTCACTACTGCATTACTTGCAAAGTTAAAAAGTGGTATTGTACATTTTTATAGTAAGATAAATTTTAGTATTTGATATGATTCTCTATAATAACAATTATACGTTCATTGACTTGATGCTTTATAGTTGTAATTAGATTCTCGAAGAACTTTATATAGTTACTTAAATTGCTCTTCTAGGGAAAAATTATTCTAAACATACATTATACATCCGAATTATAAGAGTATATCTTTACAAAGAGCCAATGGTTTTCAATCATCAAATATTGTCACCTAAAGCTTCAACAAAGCCTATGCTTTGTATTCTATATTTCATTTTTTTTTCACTGCATAAACCTTTTTTTGTATTATTCACCACCAAAACCAATTTCTTAAATTACTATGCTGCAGGTTTGTCACGAGAAGACACATTAAGGGAATGGTTTCAAGATGTGAAGAAGAACCACCCATTCTGTTAGAGGGTTTCAAACACAGACACTTCTCTTGTGCCTAAACCGGATCAAAGACAAGTGAACCCTTGTGAGCGCTCCATTAACATAATCTCCTTCAGATGATTATATGACAAGATAATGGTCTTGAGCAGCAACAACGTTTTACGTTTAGATACAACAACGATGAATCTGGCCAAATGCTAACCTGCTTCTGCGTATATATGAATCTAGAGAGGTTGTACTTTTTAGCAAACAGTCAAAAGACTAAAGCCTTTCTCAAATATGAATATGAATTGGAGTTTTTGTTTGTTTGTTTTTTTGTTAAGCGTTAATATTGATGTTACATATTTGTATTCAAACATATTGTAAAGATTTGTGGAGATGAAACAAAGAGTAGTTACAACTCCAAGCTATATATGTTGCATCTCTCCTTCTCCAAGCCAACCCTTTATATTATTCCAAGGTTAGTCCCCACCACAAGAACCCTCTGTGTTTTTCATGTCTCAATGTTCAATACCTTATAGACATCTTGGACCACACTGTTTCAAATCTTAATAGGGAACTGGAGGACGCTACATTAATTATATTGGTGGTTTCTTTTCTGCTTTGAAAAGGAAAAACTCACAAAACCAATATTTCTACAAGTTAAAGACCAAAACACCAAAATAGAAAACCAAATGTCACGTTTGAGACTTCCTGCGATGATAACATGCCTGCCACTTAAAAAGGCGCCATTAAATTGTTCGCTTTGTATAAACATTAGACTATTTTATTTTCTTGGTGTCCATGGAAAATTTCAAAGACACCACACGAAAATAATTTTTTAATATATATAGAGAAATAACAAATAAGAATATAATTATGCAAGCTGTTAAAATTTATATTCTTTTTGGTTTTATAAAATTTGTATCTAACATTTGACTTATAGAACATATAACACTAACGTGCTTAGGTGTCTTTTATTAAATCCAACAAATAGCTTAAACGCATCATCTAAGGCTATGTCCTAAAAATTTCCTTCTTCAATACAACATAAGAATGGCATGTCTTTGCATCAATCTGAAGAAGAAGCTAAAGAAACCAAAACAAGACAACAACGGAGAACAAAACACAGAGTTACAGAGCAGAGAAATAACAACAAAACAGCAACCACGTCAAAGACAAACGGCTCCAAGAGCCACTTTCCAAATCGTGGTGCAGCCTCATAAACTACCACTTCCACTTGCAATTCCTCAGCCTCAAGAAAAACAAAAGCTAATGAATCATCCAAAACAAAGCAACTTGCAGCAACCAGAGCCGATCTTAGGGAAACCATTTGAAGACATTAAGGAGAAGTACAGTCTTGGTCGCGAATTAGGTCGTGGCCAATTCGGTATAACGTATATATGTACAGAGATCTCTTCAGGCAAGAATTTTGCTTGTAAATCCATCTTGAAGAGGAAACTCATCAGAACTCAGGCAAGAACCTTATAAACCCTCACATTTTTACATTGCTTTGATTTGAATTTTAGGTTATGATATTGGTAATCCACATTGTTGCTGAATCCATAGTTTTTTTTTTTTTTTTTTCCACTTTCTGCGAGGACAGGACAGAGAGGATGTAAGAAGGGAGATACAGATAATGCATTACTTATCAGGACAACCAAACATTGTGGAGATCAAAGGAGCTTATGAAGATAGACAAAGTGTTCATCTTGTAATGGAGCTTTGCGAAGGGGGCGAGCTCTTTGATAAGATCACTAAAAGAGGGCACTACTCAGAGAAAGCAGCCGCTGAGATCACTAGAAGTGTGGTTAAAGTAGTACAGATATGTCATTTCATGGGTGTGATTCATCGCGACCTTAAACCCGAAAACTTCTTGTTATCTGGTAAAGATGAAGCTTCCTCAATGCTCAAGGCTACTGATTTTGGTGTCTCAGTCTTCATCGAAGAAGGTATATAAGCCAAAATGAGAAAATATGCTTATCATTAAGGATAACCTTTCTTTCTTGGGCCCTAAGAAACGATCTTTACCCTGTTTCTTCCTATTCAAGAAACTATTATTCCGGTTCTGTTTTTGCCTAAAACCCGAGAAACCGATTCATTTTTTTCAGGGAAAGTGTACGAAGACATTGTTGGAAGTGCATATTACGTTGCACCAGAAGTTCTGAAGAGAAACTACGGCAAAGCAATAGATATATGGAGCGCTGGAGTTATCCTCTACATCCTTCTCTGTGGCACTCCTCCATTTTGGGCCGGTAAAATGCTTTTTTCTTCGGTCTATCTTTGCTTACCTTTGTGCCTTGACGAAACTGAATCACTTGGTTTGGTTTTGTGACTTTTTCTCTAGTTTAGTACTAGTTCTTACATTTTTTCATTATTGCATGCAGAGAGTGATAAGGGGATATTTGCGGAGATTTTGAGAGGAGAGATTGATTTTGAGTCGGAACCATGGCCATCGATTTCCGAGAGTGCTAAGGATTTGGTGAGGAACATGTTAAAACATGATCCAACTGAACGGTTTACTGCAGCTCAAGTCCTAGGTAAAGAAGTCTTACTAGTATACTCTGTTTTGTTTCGGTTAAATGTTTAAAATCAGGGAAATTGAACCGGTTTGTTGGTTCTTCTTTAGAGCATCCGTGGATACGAGAAGGTGGTGAAGCTTCTGATAAGCCAATTGATAGCGCGGTTTTGTCCCGGATGAAGCAACTTCGAGCTATGAATAAGCTTAAGAAGCTTGCATTGAAAGTAAGTATCTTTGAAGGATTCGGTTCAGTGGTGAAATTAGATCGGTTTTGATTCATTTGTTTGGTTTTAGTTTATCGCGCAAAATCTCAAAGAAGAGGAACTAAAGGGTCTAAAGACAATGTTTGCAAACATGGACACTGATAAGAGCGGTACAATCACATACGATGAATTGAAATCCGGACTGGAAAAACTCGGTTCGAGGTTAACCGAAACCGAAGTTAAGCAACTCTTGGAAGATGTAAGTTTTGTGCTTTTCTAATTTTATAACTTGTTAATGAACCGGTTTAGATTAATTTTGGTTAATGTTTTCGGTTCAGGCTGATGTCGATGGGAACGGTACGATTGATTACATTGAGTTCATCTCAGCTACGATGAACCGGTTCAGAGTAGAAAGAGAGGAGAATTTATTCAAAGCCTTTCAGCATTTCGATAAGGATAATAGCGGGTATGTTCGAAAACCGATATGTACCAAATTCATAAACCAGACTTAACCCGGATTAACTAATTAATTATATGTATTGTTGTAGGTTTATTTCGAGACATGAGTTAGAAACAGCAATGAAAGAGTATAATATGGGAGATGATGCCATGATCAAAGAGATTATTTCAGAAGTTGATGCTGATAATGTAAGTCAATTTTATTAAAAATTTAAATTTTGATTAAGTTAGTGATATTTTTAAAATTTTCTAATTCATTTTTTGTTTGTTTTTTTTTTTTTGTAAAAAGGATGGAAGTATTAATTATCAAGAGTTTTGCAATATGATGAAGAAGAGTTGCTCATCCAAATCACAACAATCGAAATTGGTTCAATCCATTTGAGGACCATATATTCCTAATATTTTTTTTTTTTTTTATAAAGGCTGTTTTTTTTTTTTGGTGTGAAAATTATAAAATTTGTCAAAGTACATAATTTTCCTCTGTAATTTGGATAATAATAATAAACTGTCCAAAATTAATAATACTCCACATAATTTTTTTTGGTTTTTTTTTCCCTAAATTAACCAAATTCCATAGATGTTGAGAAGTCAGTTGCTCCGATCCCAAGCTTAAGTTTTTGCAGTCAAGAGGAGCTTCAAGCTCTGAGCTCACTGAGACTGTTTCAAAAGTTCCTAAAATCTTGGAAATGAAAGGAGACAAAACTATCAGTGTATACTATTATTTCGTCAAAGAGATTGTAGAAGCTGATAAGAGTTCTAAGTACAAAAAGTTGTGTCATTCTTTGCCAGAAGGTAGTAGTAGGCAGGAGAATAAAGTCAGGAATATATTGGTTTTGAGAGACTTGGGCGTGCCTCAGAGATTGTTATTCCCTTTGCTCATCTCTGATGGCCAACCTGTATGTGATGATTTGGTCAGTTAGGTAGCTTAGGATAATATACTAGTCCACAGTGTAAGTGTTTCCAGTGGAAACTTTCCACCAGAGTTGACCTACGGCCATCTATAAGTTGAGCTTATAAGGCCAGAGAAAGATAGAACACAAATATATATATAGCTTGAGAACAGAGTTCAATAAAACCAAGTCAAAGAAATATATACAAGTGGGTTCAATATGTCCTGATAGATTGAATAAAACAAACTGCAAGATATAAAAACATGTTAGCAATAGGCAGATGGAAAAACAAAAATAACAAGAATAGTTTTAAAGAGTAGGGCTTGAGATTTGAGAAGATAAGAATTTCAGACATTGACAGAAGCAGAATATAAGACCTTAACACTATATGAGTGTGAGAGAGGCTCAAGTTTGTAAACAGCACCTGACCGGACAACCTTCCCCCAAACCTCGTCTCCCTGGCGTCTCTCCATTGAAATCTCGGCAGACCAAAGCTCCAAACTCTCAGGAACTCCGAGATGAGCGTTCCAAAAGATGACAATGTTCCCAGCAGAGTTGCTACAGAGTCTGCTGATATCATATTTGACCTCGGTTGGTACAGAGTGCAGACAGAGCAGTATAGAACCAGAGAGAGACAGTTGAAACTCTTCCAAACCTTTCACCTCTTTCCAATCCAACTCATCTGGCTCACACCACAGTATTCTACCACGAGTACCACGGCAGTACAACAAGTTCCCAATGGCACACCAATCGTTTCTGTTTCCTGGCTTAGAATCCTGTTTCTTCCCTTTTCTCCATGTACCTTCACTTGGCAAGAAGTATAAGCTTTGTTCCTCCTCATCAACAGCGTAAACCTTCTGCTCGATCACCACACTTTGGTGGATACCGTGGGGTATCTCTCGGATAGTCAAAGTATTCCAAGTTTGAGTCTTTAGGTTAAATACCTCAGCCCAGTTTGAACCAAACTCCTCACAGCCTCCAAAAACATATATTTTCCCGTTTAGGAGACTTGCTGCTGGGGAAGCACGAGCCACTTTCAAGGACGGGACACGGTCCCATGTCTTAGAGAAACAATCAAGGAACCAGACATCAGAAGTGGGTTTGCCTTTTATGAGTCCACCGATCACGTAGAGTCCCCAATCCACCACCACGAAAGAGGATGACTCTGGAGCCTGATAAGGGTTCGATGGGATTGGCGCTAGCCGGCGAGTACGGGTGAGGAGGATGAACCAACGCGGGTTTGGATCAGGAGAGATGCGTAAGCAGACGTAAAAAGATGCCTCGGTGCAACCAATAAGCGATCGCGCGCTACATAGCTCATGGGAAAGTACGAGAGAGCGGTGTCTCTTGGAGACGAGGGATAAGTTCGCGTGGTCCAATCTCGAGACGCGAGCCATGCAGCTCACAGCTACCGCGTCTGGCAACGACGACCATGACGTCGTCATCTTCCTCCTTTTACTCTGTGGTGGCATTCCGGTCATACCTAATTGTAATTCACTTTAGAACAACTATGGAACTACAACTACTTTATATAATGGTTCTATGGTTCATGTTCCAAAACCATGTCCTATTATGACTTGTAAAAATTTAAAGTTTTCTTTTTATTTACTAGATTATGACCGGTGGTACTCCGCAGAGCAAATATTTTTTGTTAATATATTATTTTAATACTAATTTTGCAAATGTACTTTTTTGTTAATTTTAGTGATTTAGTTTATAATTCGTGGTATAACGCACAACAAATTTTGTTTAATACAATCTTAATTAAATCAGATTTGATATATTTAATTAAATCAGATTTAACCCATATTGAAGTATCATATTAATGATATTTTATTTTTTAGTATTATCAATTCAATCATGTAATGTCATATAACACGTCATGTAATATAACTCATTTGTGTTATTTTTAAAAATTAATATGTTTAAATATTCATAATTTTAAATTTTTTATTAAGTTTCGATATATCAGTTATAAATTATATACTTTTAAAATAATATAATTTACTATATACAGTAAATTTACTATATATGTATGTTGAACACACATTTTTTATATCAATTGAGTAATATATGTTCGTTTTAAAAAATTCAAATCACAATATATGCAGGAACAATACACATTTTTATTTATGTATTATATGATTCACTACATTTAAATTTTAAAATAAAAAGATGATAGGAGTATAATTTTTTTTAATATGGAATAAATCTTCTATATACCTATATTAACTATAGAATATTATATATATGGATTTTTAAAATATTTTTATTCTGTTTGGTTATAAGGATAGTAGAGAGAATTAATTTTTTTTTTTTAGAGTAGAGAGAATTAATTTGGATATGAATTTAAGCATTAAACGGTATTCAATGGTAAATGTTTCCATAAACATATTTTTAAGCAAAAAGTGCTGCAAAAATACTAGTATAGATTATAAATATTACGGGAGAAAATCTTTAATCAAATGTAGGGATAAACTAATTCCTTTTTCAAATATGAATCTGTTACGGGAGTTTTCTTGTTTGTTTGTTGAGCGTTAATTTTAGCTGTTGACGGTGTTTTAATACCGACTTAGGTATGTATTTGCACAATTTGACGAGTTGGATTTGTGAATTTGAATTTTATTTAACTTAACGTATGGATTCACACTCAGATCGAACATGTGACATTGCATATTCTTAACCATTTTTTTTACCAGCTACCAAGAAAACATTTTCTAAAGGAAGTTGAGAGTTAATTTTTATAGGCAATGAAGCAGGCTCATCAAAATTGAAACATTTCAAAATCCGACCCAAGATCCGCGCGTTTATTCGTTTAGAATATACTGAAATGATTGTTTTACCCCTAACGCAAATGAATTAATTTATCTTTTTCCAATAGCATTTTGATGTGTTTTTTTTTTTACAAAACTAATGTTGTTTTGTTAAAATACTTTTCAATTAATAGGAGGGATCTTACCAAGCAAAAAAACTATTAATAAACTACAGCTTTTTTAATCATGGTTTTAAACGAAAAACTATCTTATTAAAAGAACTTTATTTTATTTAAGATTTTCTCAATGTAATATTATTATATGTTAGATATTGACAAACTAATAATATTTTTTAAGAGAAAAAACATATTTAATTATAATCATATTTATGTCAAATCCTTTGTATCCCATTTATACATAAACTTAAAAGTTCCCGCTGAATTATTTCGTACATATATTCCATCTTCTTGCGCTTGCCAGAAACATTCATTCGGTTTTCTACCCCCACATACGTTATGTATAAAACTTTGTTTCCCGAGAAATACGTTAAACATTGCATGCTCCATATAAATAGGTCCCTGAAAAAAATATGATGACCAAAAGTATATGTATTTCAAATCTACCATTTAAATATAAAATGAGAAAGTATTGTAGAAACATTTAGAAACCTATAAGAATGTGAAGAAAATAAAAATAAATTTTGAAATAAGTTACCTTCCATAAGTCGCACCATATCAAAGTTTTTGGAAATACGGTGATTCGTTTATTCCATTCCTGATTGGAGGGAAGAAAAATAAATAAGGCTTTAAAACCTTCGCCAGATCCACAATTGAACATAAGTTTATTGTTACTTGCAAGATGATTTGAAATTTTGATGTTAAATTTTCTAAATATAAGAAGAGAGTTTATTTTTTGGGTGGAGATGAAAAATAAGAATATGAAACAAAATAGAACTTTCTCCATCTTTGTTATTTTATTTTATTCTCTTTACATGAATATGTAATATATATACTTTTCACATACAGATGTATTTAGGTATCTTCATAAATAATTGTGATATTAGTTTATATTCTTTACTTCAGTTCTTTGTCAATTTTTGTTTTTGTTAACTTCATACATTTATGGTCTTTTTCATAGTCTTTCCATTTCATATTTGATAAGATGATGTTATAGAATAACCTTATAAAATTTTAGTTTTTATAAGATGATGTAGATTAGGTGTTTTTATAAGGTTATTACACATTCTTAAATCTAATTTTTGTTAACTACATAGCTCATACATTTATGGTCTTTTTCATAGTCTTTCTATTTCATGTAGGATAAGATGATGTTATAGAATAACCTTATAAAACTTTAGTTTTTATAAGATGATGTAGATTAGGTGTTTTTATAAGGTTATTACACATTCTTAAGTCTAAATCTTGTTAACTACATAGCTCATACATTTATGGTCTTTTTCATAGTCTTTCCATTTCATATTTGACTAGGAGAGTCAACATTTTTCTAAAAATTATAATATAATAATAAAAATTATTGTTATTTTGTTTGATATAGTAGTTATTTTTAATTTTACAATTGTTTGGTATTTCACAATATATCTTTTTGAAAACTAATTATTCTAGAATATTATAGTATTTTAATTTATTTGATATATATTACAATTTTATATTGTTTATCTGTTGTATTTGCATCATTATTTTGTGAAATATTTAAAATAGTAATTATAATATTCTAGTTGTGAGCAAATAAATTTTATTAATTTATCTACAACATAAATTTAGTTTTACTAGCAATTATATCATTCATATTGATTTCTAAACCTTGAAAAACTTTTTATTTATGGCTTTCCAGATTGCCCATATAACTCATGGTAATTGAATAAGTTTATCAGGATCACTCTCTTAAGAGACATCCCTCCAAAAAACAAAATCCAAATTCGAGTACACCAACTCATATAGAATACCTTCTGATGAGACTGGAGTCGGAGATAAATATCAAATTTCACATGAGTAAGGACATTCAAAAAAAATATAATTAATAGTTTCAACCGCAGAATCACACCTTTTACACCAAATATCAAATTGGAGACGTATCTATTTGCTTTTATATAGATATTTTTTACTTACTAAAAACACTTAGATTATATTATTTGTTAAATTTTATTTTATTTTAGAACCTCTAAATACGCATATTAATCTAGTAATTTAGATAATGTGAAAGACCTAAAACCTAAATTGCACAAAATAATTTACCTTCGAAGACAACTTTAATTTAAAGTTCAATGTTTCATTTCAATGTCTGTCCGTGCAATTGTCTTCAAGGCTCATAAACCCTAGTTTTTTTACCCCACCGCCAAATTTTTGATTTTTGTGAATTTGGGGTTTCGAACTCGAACACTCATCGATCTTTCCCAGGACTCGCGCGTCTACTCTAAGTTTGGAGAAGCTTTGAGATTGCTTCAAACTGTGGCTTTTCTTACTTCTCTTCCACTCATTTACTTGTTCGGTAATTAGCTTTTCCCTTTGTTGTCATGTGTTCTATGATTCTCCATGGAAGAAGATTGGTACAGTTGCAGAAATGGCCTAATTTTAGTGTTTCAGTTCAAAAGTCAACACCTTTGTCCAATTCCTTCTCTTCTTCCGCTAGTGCTGCTTCTGATGTTGTGAGTCTTCAAGATGGTCGTAAAGGTAAGAACTTTACAGTCTCTTACCTCGTTGGTTCATTGGGTTTAACTACAAAAGTCGCTGAATCAATCTCAAGCAAAGTTAGTTTCGAGGATAAGGTCAATCCTGATTCTGTTCTGAGTCTTTTGAGAAGTTATGGGTTTACTAAATCTCAGATCTCAAGCATCATTACGGTTTACCCACGATTGCTTATATTAGATGCTGAGAAGTCCGTTGCTCCAAAGCTTCAGTCTTTGCAGTCTAGAGGAGCTTCAAGCTCTGAGCTCACTGAGATTGTTTCTAAAGTTCCTAAGATTTTGGGGAAGAGAGGGCACAAAGCTATAAGTGTGTACTATGATTTTGTTAAAGACGTCATTGAAGCTGATAAGAGTTCCAATTATGAAAAGTTATGTCATTCTTTCCCACAGGGTAATAAGGAGAACAAGATTAGAAATATTTCTGTTTTGAGAGAATTGGGTGTGGCTCAGAGGTTTTTATTTCCATTGCTCATCTCTGATAGCCAACCTGTCTGTGGTAAAGAAAGGTTTGAAGAATCCCTCAAGAAGGTTATTGAGATGGGGTTTGATCCGGAGACATCAAAGTTTGTTGAAGCTCTGCGTGTTATTTACAGAATGAGCGATAAGACTATAGAGGAAAAAGTGAATGTTTACAAAAGGTTAGGCTTTGGTGTGGCTGATGTATGGACGATCTTCAAGAAGTGGCCTTCGTTTTTGTCATACTCAGAGAAGAAGATAACTAATACGTTTGAAACACTTAAAGGGTGCGGTCTTCTCAAACATGAGGTTCTGTCACTGTTGAAGAAGCATCCAAAATGTATTTGTTCTTCAGAGCAGAAGATAGTGAACTCCATTGAAACATTTTTAAGCCTAGGATTCACTAAAGACGAGTTTGTTATGATGGTCAAGCGGTATCCTCAGTGCATTGACTATACTCCAGAGACGGTGAAGAAGAAAACTGAGTTTATTGTGAAGAAGATGAATTGGCCACTAGAGGCTTTGGTTATGATCCCTCAGGTTTATGGATACAGTCTGGAGAAGAGGACTGTCCCAAGGTGTAATGTTATCAAAACTCTTATGTCAAAAGGACTGATGAGATACGGAAGTGAAGCACCTCCAATGTCATCTGTTTTGACAAGTACCGATCAGGTGTTTATAAAGAGGTATGTGATGAAGCACGACAAGCTGGTGCCTGAGTTGATGGGTATCTTCACTGGAGAAAATGGGAAAAAGTCAGAAGTCCTACAATGAGCAGTATTAAGGTCTGTATTTGTGTTAGTTTTAGATTCGTCCATGAATCTTTATGAGGGAGTGAAATGAGGAGCTTTATTTATAGACTTCTGTAATCTCAATTTGATGTGGATCTGACTCGTTTAATATGCAATCCAACTTGGAAAATAACAAAAAGTAATTTTCAATATCTTTTGAGTCCTTGAACCCTTTTAGCGACTTACAAACTTGGAGATATGTGTTACTTTGCATTCACATTCTTATCCGAAGTGCAGAAGAAAGGCAACTTAGTTAGTCAGGTAATTTACGGTCAATCCTATGAGATAGTGGTGTTGTGATTCTAGACTTGATATTGTAAAGAACTTAGAACTTGATTTGGTTAGTTTTATCTTTCAGTTAAGGTTGCAGCCAAGGAGATGAAGTTCTTGAGCTCCATCTTTACATGGTTGTTAAAGAATATGACCCTTGTCCCTTTACATGGTTGTTAGATGATTCTCAGTTACAGTTTCATTAGCATCGCATGTTCTTAACGACTGACTTTATCCATGAGGCCCCCCTGCATTTTATAGTTAACCCACGCTTTTCATCTTTTCATTTGATTATTGATTTGTGTTTTATTATTTAGTTTAGAATATTTTTAAAAACAGAGGAATCCAAATTTCTTAACAAAATATGTAGAGTCCTCAATCAATCAAACCAGTGTTCTTTGTACCGACGTCGTGGTGGTTTACTGATGATGTATTCTGTGATACTCCATGGAAGACGGTGCACTGAGTTACAAAAATGGCCTTGTTTGAGAGTTTCAGTGCAAAATGCTTTTTCTAATTCCTTCTCTTCTGTTGCTAATAGAGATGGTCGAAAAGGGAAGATTTTTACAGTCCCTAACTTCGTTGATTCATTTGATTTGATTACAGAACCGATCTCAAGAAAAGTTAGCTTCGAGGGAAAAGTGTCTCCTGATTCCGTTCTGAAGCTTTTTACAAGTCATGGCTTCACAGATTCTCAAATCTCCAACATCATTAGGACTTATCCACGATTGCTTATACTAGATGCTGAGAAATCAGTTGCTCCCAAGCTTCAGTTTTTGCAGTCAAGAGGAGCTTCGAGCTCTGAGCTCACTGAGGTTGTTTCGTCAGTTCCTGAAATCTTGGGAAAGAAAGCGGGTAAAAGTATAAGCAGATACTATGATTTCATCAAAGAGGTCTTAGAAGCTGATAAGAGTGCCAAGTTGGAAAAGTTGTGTCATTCTTTGCCACAGGGTAGTAAGCAGGAGAATAAAATCAGAAATCTTTTGGTTTTGAGAGAATTGGGTGTGCCTCAGAGGTTGTTATTCCCTTTGCTCATCTCTGATAGGCAACATGTATCTGGAAAAGAAAGATTTGAAGAATCCCTCAAGAAGGTTGTTGAAATGGGTTTTAATCCAACCACCTCAAAGTTTATTGATGCGCTGCGTGTTATTCAAGGATTATGCGACAAAACAATAGAAGAAAAGGTCAATGTGTATAAAAGGTTAGGCTTTTCTGTGGGAGATATATGGGCTATGTTCAAGAAGTATCCAATATTTCTAGGAGTCTCGGAGAAGAAAATATTGAACTGCGTAGAAACATTTCTAGGCCTAGGATTCAACCGAGATGAGTTCAGGACAATGGTCAAATGCCATCCTGCATGTTTTGGATATTCTGCAGAGTTGGTGAAGAAGAAAACTGAGTTTGTGGTTAAGAAGATGAATTGGCCGCTAAAGGCCGTGCCTTTGTTCCCACAGGTATTTTCATACAGCATGGAGAAGAGGATTGTACCGAGGTGTAAAGTAATCAAAACGCTCATTTCCAAAGGATTGCTCGGAGGAGACAAAGGAAGTGAACTCCCTTCAATGCAGTCTGTCTTGATATGCAACGACAATAATTTTTTTAACAGGTATGTGAGGAAGCACGATGACAAGGAGCTTGTTGCTGAGTTGATGGCTATCTTTGCTGAAAGCACACACCACTCATGGTAACGTTAAGGAGTGTAGTTTGGATAATCACTTGTCTGATATCAGTTTATGCTTACATTGTAATTCAAATTCTTCCTTTTTTTCTTTGAGGGGAGAGTTTTATTTGCTGCAGATATTGATTGTAATGATGCAATGCACCTCCTGTGTTCTTGCGAATTGGTCATAAAAAGGCCTTCTTTGTTCCTTTAACCTTTGGTTTCCTGAGAGGCTAGTAAATTGTAATCCACTATTTTACACAAGAGTAGTCACCAATGCAATGCTTGCCTAAGTTTAGAGACCTGGGTTCGAACCCCAGCAGCCACACACACTGAGACTTTTTGTATATATATTTTTTTCTGTGAGAAACGAGAAATCATAATTAATGAAATTAGGGTTTAAGGGGGTTAGCAACATCATATTTCTTTCTTCCTCATCAAAGTTTTGATTTTTCTGCGATTTAGGGTCTGACGGGCGAATAAAATGTAGAGTTGTTCTTCTCTGTTCCGTTTTGGTTGTGAGATTCTGATTCTAATCGTGAGAGAGAGAGAGTGTGCTTCGTATTCGAATTTCGTGGTGGTTAAATCTCATCATCATGTATTCGCTGATACGCCATGGAAGACGCTCCATTGAGTTACAAAAATGGACAGATTCAGTGAAGCTTTTGCAAAATGCGTTTCCTTTTTCCTCTGCTCGTGCCGTTGCTGATGTGAGCCTTAGAGATAGTCGAAAAGGTAAGAACTTTACAGTCTCTTACCTCGTTGGTTCATTGGGTTTAACTACAAAGCTCGCTGAATCCATTTCAAGGAGAGTAAGCTTTGAGGTCAATGGTAATGCTGATTCTGTTCTGAGTCTTTTTAGAAGTCATGGGTTCACAGATCCTCAGATCTCTAGCATCATTATGAATTATCCAAGATTGCTTTTGGTAGATGCTGAGAAATCACTTGGTCCCAAGCTTAAGTTTTTGCTGTCTAGAGGAGCTTCAAGCTCTGAGCTCACAGAGATTGTTTCTGAAGTTCCTAAAATCTTGGGAAAGAAAGGGGTGAAAACTCTAGGCAGATACTATGATTTCGTCAAAGTCGTTATAGAAGCTGATAAGAGTTCCAATTTGAAAAAGATATGTCATTCTTTGCCACAGGGTAGTAAGCAGGATAATAAGATCAGAAACGTTTTGCTTTTGAGAGAATTGGGTGTGCCTAAGAGGTTGTTATTCCCATTGCTCATCTCTGATGCTCAAGCTGTTTGTGGGAAAGAAAAGTTTGAAGAATCTCTCAAGAAGGTTGTTGAGATGGGTTTTGATCCAACCACTGCAAAGTTTGTCCAAGCTCTGCGCATTGTTCAGGGATTGAGCGACAAAACAATGCAAGAAAAAGTTGATGTTTATACAAGGTTAGGCTTTGATGGATGGGAGATGTTCAACAGGTATCCGATCTTTCTTGCACTCTCTGAGAAGAACATATTGAACTCCGTTGAAACGTTTCTAAGTCTAGGGTTCAGCAGAGATGAGTGTGCAAAGATGGTCAAACACTTTCCTCCGTGCATTGGATTATCCGCGGAGATGGTGAATAAGAAGGTTGGCTTTCTGGTGAAGAAGATGAACTGGCCACGTACGGCTCTAGTTACACATCCTGCAGTACTTGGATACGATATGGAGAAGAGGATTGTACCAAGGTGTAACGTAATCAGAACTCTCATGTCCAAAGGATTGCTCGGAGAAACAGGAAACGAACTCCCTCCAATTGGGTGTGTTTTGAAGAATACTGATAAGGAGTTCTTAAATAGGTTTGTGAGGAAGTTTGATGACCAAGAGCTTGTGGCTGAGTTGATGACTATTTTTAATGGAGATCATGCTTCATAGATCAGAAAGGCTAGTCATAGATTTGAATTCTTAATTTATGGTTTCTTGATGAATCTATGTGTTATGTGAAACACAGATTTTGTGCTAAACGTTTTAGAATTAAAGGCTTCAAGAATTAGAGAGACAACACTGGCAGTTATGTCAAACTTTGTAAACTCAATTCACTTCTCTTTGGTTATTATTATTAACCAAATTTTGTTCACAGCTCTTAAGTATGTCAAACATAAAGAGAGAGATGTAAAAGCAATTGGAACCGTTAGATTGATATGCTTTAAACAACTGGTAACCGTTGGATTCGATGTTTTTAACAAATGATGACATCAGCAGAGCCTAGTAAAATCAATTTGCTGTCATAATCAAATTTGATATCATAAACCCTAAAAAAAAATCGTTTCTTTTTCTCTGTTCTTCCCCCTAACCTAAATTTGAATCCTTGAAAGATGAATGAGTCTTTTGTTCTCATTCCCCTCTCATCAGTAAGTTTGAAGCAATTTTGGGATTTAGCCTCCTCGAAATTGAGTTAGATTGATTAGTCGAATTGCTTCAAAGATTGTGGCTTTTGTGTGTTGGTTTTGTAATTGTCTTCTCTTTTGTTTTCGCTTTCTGGGTTCGGTAATCTCATTGACTTGTCGTCATGTATTCTCTGATAGTGCATGGAAGAAGGTCAGTGGAGTTGCATAAATGGCGTAAGTTGAGTGTTTCATTGCAAAAGGCATCTTCTTTATTCAATTCCTTCTCCTCTGTTGCTACTGTGAGTCCTAGAGTTGGTGGGAAAGGAAAGAACTTTACAGTCTCTTACCTCGTTGAGTCATTGGGTTTCACTACAAAAACAGCTGAATCGATTTCAAAGAGAGTCAGCTTCGAGGACAAGTCAAATCCTGATTCTGTTCTGAATCTTTTGAGAAGGCATGGGTTCACTGATTCTCAGATCTCCACCATCATTACGAGTTATCCAAAACTGCTTATAGCTGATGCTGAGAACTCACTTGCTCCCAAGCTTCAGTTTTTGCAGTCCAGAGGAGCTTCAAGCTCTCAGCTCACTCAGATTGTTTCCACAGTTCCGAAACTCTTGGGAAAGAAAGGGCACAAAACTATTAGCGTATACTATGATTTCGTCAAGGAAACTTTACTTGATAAGAGTTGTTCTTCCAGTTATGAAAAGTTGTGTCATTCTTTTCCACAGGGTAATCTAGAGAACAAGATCAGAAACGTTTCGGTTTTGAGAGAGTTAGGTGTGCCTCAGAGGTTTTTATTCTCTTTGCTCATCTCTGATCGTCAACCTGTATGTGGAAAAGAAAAGTTTGAAGAAACACTCAAGAAGGTTGTTGAGATGGGTTTTGATCCAACAACAGGAAAGTTTGTTGAAGCTCTAAACGTTATTTATGGATTGAGCGAGAAATCAATCGAAGCTAAAGTCAATCTTTATAAAAGGTTAGGTTTTGATGTTGGAGATGTATGGAAAAGTTTCAAGAAGTGTCCTGTCTCTCTGAGAGTAACGGAGAAGAAGATGTTGGACTCCATTGAAACATTTCTTGGCTTAGGATTCAGTAAAGATGAGTTTGCGTTGATGGTCAAGCAATTTCCTCCGTGCATTGGGTTATCTGGAGAGATGGTTAAGAAAAAGGCTGACTTTTTGATGAAGAAGATGAATTGGCCAATACAGGTTGTGGTCTCAAACCCTACAGTACTTGGATACAGCCTGGAGAAGAGGACTGTTCCAAGGTGTAACGTAATCAAAGTTCTCATGTCTAGAGGACTGCTTGGTAGTAAACTGCCTCCAATGTCGTCTGTCTTAACGTATACCAATCAGGAATTCTTAAGAAGGTATGTGAAGAAGCATGAGGACAAGCAGCTGGTGGCTCAGTTGATGGCTATCTATCTTGCTTCATAGATCATAAGGCTTGTCAAAGGATCTTGGATTTATCTGAAAACACCTCCACTGAATCCTTTCCCTCTATATGCTTACGATTGTCATTTTGAATCCCTTTTTGGATATATTACTGAGGTTTGTAGCCTAGAAACAGAAACCTAGTCAAATAGCTGAAGGGGACATATGAATCCAAATTATAAATTTGTTGATCCCATTTTATCTTTCTTGTGCCCTTTTAAGTCTGGAACATTGAAAGTTTAAACCCCCAGCAGTGTCTCAGAGACAGAGTCATTTTCCAAGGTACTGTGTTCTTTATTTATATGTGTAGGACAAATATTGATTCAGCTAACTTAAAAAGCCAAGGTAGAGTGTTCTTTATTAATCATCCAGCCTCCATTATCCTTTTTATTTACATATTTGGTATTTTGACAAAACAAAAAGTTTCAATTCTTTTGGTTCTTCTGTAGTAAAACTGTGTTCTCTTCCATCAGAACCCTGCTTCTCCATTTGTTCACTGTGATTTGCATCATCAAGTGTTTGATTCAGTACATGCTTACCATGATTTAAAATTCAGGTATGGATTGGAAATTTAACCCATGCTTGACATTGAACAGGAGCTGTCACGACTTGTCCAGTGCTCTAGTTGCTTGATTGTTAAACCGTTAACCTAACTAACCAAATTTATCCAATTTAACCAATATTGTTCGAGTTTCTAAACCGAACTAACAAAATTTATCTAATTTAACCAAATATTATTCGAGTTTCTAGAGTATTCTAAAGAATGTTGGTCAACTTAGGTAACAAAAATCGAATTTGTCTATAACCGAACCGAACCGAACCGCATTACGTTTCGGTTGTTATCGACAACAATTTCAAAATCAAAATTAAAAGAGGGGTTTTTGCCTAAACCCTAAAGATCTCTGCTTTTTTGTTTTTTTTTTTTTAATCTGCAACTGATGGATGATGAGTGAATCGTTCTTCCTTCACTTCACTTCACTATCCGCTCGGCTCGTCTTCTCGAATTGAAACTGATCGTTGGGTAGAAATCGCTTCTAAACTTTAGGGATTTGCTGGGTTATGTTCTTCTTGCTCTTCTGCGTCTTTAGGTAATTTTTGAATTCGTCTTTGGTCATGTATTCTCTGATACTCCATGGCAAAAATTTATGCGAGTTGCAGAAATGGCGTCATTTGAGTTTTGCAGTGCAAAAGGCATCTTCTTTTTTCAATTCCTTCTCCTCTGTCGCTACTGCTGGTAATAGAGATGGTCGTAAAGGTAAGAACTTTACAGTCTCTTACCTCGTTGATTCATTGGGTTTGACTAGAAAAATAGCTGAATCGATCTCAATGAGAGTCAGTTTCGAGGACAAGGGCAAACCTGATTCAGTTCTGAGTCTTTTGAGAAGTCATGGGTTCACAGACTCTCAGATCTCTAGTATCGTTACGGATTATCCACAATTGCTTGTATTAGATGCTGAGAAAACACTTGCTCCCAAGCTTCAGTTTTTGCAGTCAAGAGGAGCTTCAAGCTCTGAGTTCACTGAGATTGTTTCTACAGTTCCTGAAATCTTGGGAAAGAAAGCTTCCAAAACTATAAGCAGATACTATGGTTTCATCAAAGAGATTATAGAGGCGGACAAGAGTTCCAATTATGAAAAGTTATGTCAGTCTTTGCCAGTGGGTAATAATAGACAAGGGAATAAAATCAGAAATGTTTTGGTTCTGAGAGAGTTGGGAGTGCCTCAGAGGTTTTTATTCTCTTTGCTCATCTCTGATGCCCAACCTGTTTGTGGAAAAGAAAATTTTGAAGAATCACTCAAGAAGGTTGTTGAGATGGGTTTTGATCCAACCTCCTCAAAGTTTGTCCATGCTCTTAAGGTTGTTTACAGATACAGCGACAAAACAATAGATGAAAAAGTCAATGTCTGTAAAAGGTTAGGCTTTTCTGTGGGAGATGTTTGGGAGATGTTCAAGAAGTGTCCCACCTTTTTGAATAACTCAGAGAAGAAGATAGTTCAGATCATTGAAACCCTGAAGAAGTGTGGACTACTCGAAGACGAGGTCCTTTCACTGATGAAGAAGTTTCCGCAATGCGTTGGTGCTTCAGAGAAGAAGATATTGAACTCCATTGAAACATTTAAAGGCCTAGGATTCAGCAGAGATGAGTTTGTTATACTAGCCAAGCGCTTTCCTCAATGTCTTATTTTATCTGCAGAGACTGTGACAAAGAAGACTGAGTTTGTTTTTTTTTTTTTAATCTGCAACTGATCGATGATGAGTGAATCGTTCTTCCTTCACTTCACTTCACTATCCGCTCGGCTCGTCTTCTCGAATTGAATACGTTGGGTTCTGTTCTGCGTCTTTAGGTAATTTTTGGGTTCTGTTCTGCGTCTTTAGGTAATTTTTGAATTCGTCTTTGGTCATGAATTCTCTGATACTCCATGGCAAAAAGTTGTGCCAGTTTCAGAAATGGCGCCGTTTGAGTTTTGCAGTGCAAAAGGCATCTTCTTTTTTCAATTCCTTCTCCTCTGTCGCTACTTCTGCTAATAGAGATGGTCGTAAAGGTAAGAACTTTACAGTCTCTTACCTCGTTGATTCATTGGGTTTGACTAGAGAAGTAGCTAAATTGATCTCAATGAGGGTCAGTTTCGAGGAAAAGGGCAATGCTGATTCAGTTCTGAGTCTTTTTAGAAGTCATGGGTTCACTAATTCTCAGATCTCAAGCATCGTTACGGATTATCCAACATTGCTTGTATTAGATGCTGAGAAAACACTTGCTCCCAAGCTTCAGTTTTTGCAGTCAAGAGGAGCTTCAACCTCTGAGTTCACTGAGATTGTTTCTACAGTTCCTGAAATCTTGGCAAAGAAAGTTGCCAAAACTATGAACAGATACTATGGTTTCATCAAAGAGATTATAGAAGCGGATAAGAGTTCCAATTATGAAAAGTTATGTCAATCTTCGCCAGAGGGTAGTAGACAAAGGAATAAAATCAGAAATGTTTTGGTTCTGAGAGAATTGGGTGTGCCTCAGAGGGTTTTATTCTCCTTGCTCATCTCTGATGCCCAACCTGTCTGTGGAAAACAAAATTTTGATGAATCACTCAAGAAGGTTGTTGAGATGGGTTTTGATCCAACCTCTTCAAAGTTTGTCCATGCTCTTAAGATTGTTTACAGATTCAGCGACAAAACAATAGAAGAAAAAGTCAACGTCTGTAAAGGGTTAGGCTTTTCTGAGGGAGATGTATGGGAAATGTTCAAGAAGTGTCCTAACTTTCTGAATCACTCGGAGAAGAAGATAGTTCGGAACATTGAGACCCTGAAGAAGTGTGGACTACTCGAAGACGAGGTCCTTTCACTGATGAAGAAGTTTCCGCAATGCGTTGGTGCTTCAGAGAAGAAGATATTGAACTCCATTGAAACATTTAAAGGCCTAGGATTCAGCAGAGATGAGTTTGTTATACTAGCCAAGCGCTTTCCTCAATGTCTTATTTTATCTGCAGAGACTGTGACAAAGAAGACTGAGTTTGTGGTTAAGAAGATGAATTGGCCTCTAAAGTCTGTGATTACAACCCCTGCGATGCTTNAGATGTTTGGGAGATGTTCAAGAAGTGTCCCACCTTTTTGAATAACTCAGAGAAGAAGATAGTTCAGATCTGTGAAACCCTGAAGAAGTGTGGACTACTCGAAGACGAGGTCCTTTCACTGATGAAGAAGTTTCCGCAATGCGTTGGTGCTTCAGAGAAGAAGATATTGAACTCCATTGAAACATTTAAAGGCCTAGGATTCAGCAGAGATGAGTTTGTTATACTAGCCAAGCGCTTTCCTCAATGTCTTATTTTATCTGCAGAGACTGTGACAAAGAAGACTGAGTTTGTGGTTAAGAAGATGAATTGGCCTCTAAAGTCTGTGATTACAACCCCTGCGATGCTTGGATACAGCATGGAGAAGAGGATTGTCCCAAGGTGTAATGTAATTAGAGCTCTCATGTCAAAAGGATTGCTCGAAAGTGAACTCCCTCTAATGTCGTCTGTTTTGGTATGCACCAATGAAGAGTTCTTATACAAGTATGTGCGTAACCATGATGACAAGGAGCTTGTGCATGAGTTGATGGCTATTTTCACCGGAGATCGTGTTTCATAGATCAGAAGGCTTGTCAAGGATTTTGCTTTTATTATGATTATTTCTGAAACCTTGATTTTTGACTTCAAAAGCAATCTGATTTGGAAAATTAACTTAAATTGTAAGGTTGAGTCTCTTTTCTGATATATGAGGTTGGTAGCCTAGAAACAGCAATGCAGCCAAATAGCAGACGTCTGTATCCAAACTAGATATTTGTTGATTTTATTTTTCTAGTCATTTATCTTCGGAATTTCTTTTGGTGACCTTGTTCGTCTGGACTCTTGAGTTCTTGGATTAGTCATGTATTGTCTGATTTGAGTATCATGTATTGTATTGGATCATGGTGTTTATGAACTGCAGATATGGATTGAAATAATGCAGTGCAGCTCCTGAGTTCTTGGATTGGTCATGTAAGCATTTCTCGTTTATTTATTAGTGTTTGATCTTTGGTCTTCCCTGAGAGGCTTTAATTTCACTAAATTCCTTGCGTTTTGGGGTTCAAAATCTTGCTGCGTAGAGATTCTTTTCCAAGTGATTTGCTTCGAAACTGTCATTAGTTTTTTGATCATATGATTAATCCGGTTTGTAGAATGATTGTTTATCTCTGATTGAGGATCTTGGTCTTTACTTGATGTGGAGTTTCATACATATTCTTGTGAGCTTATGGTACATTTTCTTGTGAGCTTATGGTACATTTTCTTGTATCATGAGCTTATGGTACAGAAGATGGAGGAACACAATACAATATAGGACAAGCAGCAGGTATTGAGAGGCACAATCTTGTAAACCATCAAAGAGACGAAGAGATGAAACCTGTGAGGCTGTGATGATGAGCGGTGCTGATTACTTTTAGATCTGAAATTTTTTGGGAGCTATTTAGAGAAATAACACAGCAATAGAAGGTGAATCCAATCTGATTAGGGAGGGACATGGCTCTTGGATATTGTAATGCATATATTGTAACATAGCTGAACCAAAGATACTCTGAACTCTCAACTAAGTAGAAGAGCAGTCATAAGACCTCCTCTTCCCCTGCAGGGTGGTGCTTAGGAAAGAGCATCAACTTCAGCATTTCTTCTCACATGGAAGAAACCGAAGTGAAATCCATACGATTGGTATTTCACTTCATTAAATTGGTCTCATTTAGAAAATCGTTAACGCTTTCTTTCCCATTTTCGGTTACATGACCCAATAAGAGAACTATTCTCCACAACAAGATAGAGGTCTTCTTAACACGTGACCTTCTATTCACTTCACTTTGCTTTGCATCATTGAGCTCATTCCCATCAAAAGCCATTTCTCATTTAAAAACAAAGAACACACATATTTACTATTCTAGCTTCAGACTCAAGCCAATATAAACAAGTCTATGAAAACTACTAATATTAATATTTCAGTTATTAGCTATATGAATGAATATCTTAAGACATTATTGCTCTACTGACAATAATAAACAAGAGCACAAAACTTAGCTTTCGATTGTGATTAAGTAATCAAAAGAAAGTGAACAAATTAGACGATGATGAGGACTTTAACAATAATAAAAAAAAAAAAATAACAATGAGGAATGGAACAAAAATATTTGAAATGAAAAGCAAAAAGTTTAGGATAAGAATAAGATACGATGAATGGTAACTTAAATAATAACAATATCTTAAAAGAATGTATTAAATAGTTAGTAAATAAAATTTACTAAAATTAATTAGTTTGACATTTGATTCTAGACTATAAAATTTGAAACAAATACCAATATTTTATGTTAAATTTTTAAATATTAATATTAATGAAAAATATTATTTATAGCAGTAATTAAAAATATATTCTTTTATTTTCAATATAGACAAGTTAAATTTATTTCACCATTACACCATTTAATATAATTCTCAAATAAAATTAAAAGATTAATATAACAGAAAATGCATACCATGCATATGTTTCTATAAAGATTTGAATATTATTAGATATCAACATACATATATTATTAAGAAAAACTATTTAATATTTATTATGAAATAAAAGCATATTTTAATATTCGTTCGCATTTTGTTCCATTTTGTTCCTCATCAATTATTGTAGAGGAACAAACATATTTCATTGTTTCCCATTTGATGAGGAATGTAAAAGAATGGTGTGGACAAGTCACAAGATATTACTTTGAAATAGTTAAAAATTTGAAAAATAAAGATGAATAGCATATTTATCCTCTATAGGTTTTCGGTTAAGGTGGTTCATCCACTGGATAAACAATCCAAAAAGCTGCAGTGAAGGCTCCAAAAAAGACCATCACTGTAAGCCATGAGTCCTCCAAGTAGGTTGGTAAGGGATGACGCTGTAGTGTCACTCCAACTGTCAGGATAGCTTTGGCCAATTCTCCTCAGGCTTTTTTAAGATCTTCTAGTGGATCATAATAATAAGATAGGTTCAGAACAAATAATAAATGCAATATTAAAGAGATAAAGATAAACTTACCTTCGCAAAGCTGTTAGCATAAGCCGATAACTGTGGTTGAATTGCCAATTAAAGCGCGCAGCCACAGTCGTTGATGTCTCTATGTTTAGCAATAAAATCCAAGGATATATATGATTTAAAACTATTTCATTTTCAACTTTATCAGAGATACACTGAGATAGTGTAATGCTTTGGATGTGGATTTATGCCCTCAGCACATTTTCCCTATATTTTCTAGAGTTAAATCTAAATGAAGTAGCACACCATGTAAGAAATTAATTAACCGAATGAACATTATTTTGATGGATGGCTTAGACATTACAACTTATCACAAAATCAACACTTATGCTTCTGATTTATCATAATATATGTATAAAAACCAATTTAGATTGCAAAACAGAACGAACCAATCCAAATTAACCTAGTCTAAACAATATTATACGAGATTCTAAAAAAATTTGGTTCAACTTTGGCAAAACCCAAAATAACTGAAATACACATGTCTATTACTGAACCGAACCGTTTTATGTTTCGGTTATTTTCGGTAATATTTTCAAAATTGAAATTAACTAACCCGAACAAAAAAAACCAAACCAAAGTCTCATGACTAAACGGTTCCATGCGTAAATCAAAATTCAACCCAGGAAGGGTTTATTATAGCTAGCAATATCATAAAATCCCCCAAATTTTGATTCTTTCGTTTTCTTGTTCGTAATTTCGGAGAAAGTTTTCGACTTTATGCTATGAGACTCATCTTCTAGGATTATAAGTAACAGAGAGTTGTTGGCCTTTGTTTTGTTATGTATTCTCTGATACTCCATGGGAAAAGGTTTGGTGAGTTGCAGAAATGGCGTAATCTTAGATTTGTTATACAAAGTAATGCATTTGCTTTTTCAAATTCGTTCTCCTCTGCTACTGCTACTGCTACTGCTAGTGCTGCTGCTGATACTGATGATGTGAGTCTTGTTAGTGTTGGTCGAAAAGGTAAGAACTTTACAGTCTCTTACCTCGTTGGTTCATTGGGGTTAACTACAAAGCTCGCTGAGTCGATTTCGAAGAAGGTCAGGTTCGAGGACAAGTCAAATCCTGATTCTGTTCTGAAGCTTTTGAGAAAGCATGGGTTTACAGATTCTCAGATCTCCAGCATCGTTACGAGTTATCCACGGTTGCTTTTAACTGATGTTAAGAAATCACTTGGTCCAAAGCTTCAGTTTTTACAGTCTAGAGGAGGTTCAAGCTCTGAGCTCACTGAGATTGTTTCTTCAGTTCCGAGAATCTTGGGAAAGAGAGGGCAAAAAACCATCAGTGTGTACTATGATTTCATCAAAGACACTTTACTTGATACGAGCTGTTCCAAGTTTGATGAGACTTCATGTCAATCTTTTCCACAGGGTAATCTAGAGAACAAGATCAGAAACGTATCGGTTTTGAGAGATTTGGGATTGCCTAGGAAGTTGTTATTCCGCTTGCTCATCTCTGGTGATGGACCTGTCTTTGGTAAAGAAAAATTTGAAGAATCTCTCAAGAAAGTTGTTGAGATGGGTTTTAACCCAACCTCTGCAAAGTTTCTTGAAGCTCTAACCATTGTTCAAGGGTTGAGTGATAAGACAATAGAAGAAAAGGTCAATGCGTATAGTATGTTAGGCTTTGATGTGGGAGATGTATGGACAGTGTTCAAGAGGTGGCCAAACTTTCTGACACTCTCTGAGAAGAAGATCTTGAACACTGTTGAAACATATCTTGGCTTAGGATTCAGTAGAGATGAGTTTGCGATGTTGGTTAGGCGCTTTCCTCAGGGCATTGGATTGTCTGCTGAGACGATTGAAAAGAAGACTGAGTTACTGGTTAGAAAGATGAATTGGCCTCTAAAGGCTCTGGTTTCAAACCCTGCGGTACTTGGATATAGCATGGAGAAGAGGATTGTACCAAGGTGTAATGTAATCAACGCTCTCATACCCAAAGGCTTGATAGGAAGTGAACTCCCTTCGATATCGTATGTCTTCATATGTAGCAATGAGGTGTTTTTAGACAGGTATGTGAAGAAGCACGAGGACAAGAAGCTGGTGACTGAGTTGATGAGTATCTATAGTGCTTCATAGATCACAAGGCATGTCAAGGATTCTGGTTCTATTTTTCGAATATCTTAAAATCTCAATTTTAGACTTTTTCAAATATCAATTGATCCCTATTAAACTGTTTCCCTCTAAATGCTTAACTTTGTAATTCTGAGTCTCTTTTCTGATATACTACTACAGCAGTTAGTTTCCAAATTTTTTCTTTAGTTTTTGGTTTCCTGATAAGCTTAATTTCACTTTATTTGTTTTGAGTTTTGGGATTGGAGTACAGAGAATCATAGCTAGTGATACCAAAACCCTCTTATGATACTTTAAAATCTTTGCTGTATGTATTATTGGCTCGTGGATTGGTCATGTATGCTCTGCCGTTGCTTTATATATTCTTTGATCATATGTTCATCTGATTAGTGGAATGTTTTTATTATGAGATTGGTGATCCTGGTCTTTAGTTGCTATGTTGTTTCATACATGTTTTCTGTGAGCTTTATGGTACATTGTCTTAAATATTGTCAGGGCAATAGAAAGTTATCCTACATTAGGACTCATAAATCAGATTATATCATCTACTCCAAATTGGTAAAATCTAATGTCTGGTTTTTACACTTTTTACTGAATATGCCTGGGCTTTAGCGATGGCTAACGACCACAGGGGTGAACATACTCAAGCTTTCTCTCTTTGACTCACAAGGTAATATACTTATTACTATACAGTACACACTCAAGTTTTATAGAAGAAATCCAAGGATATTATCCTAGAAACTGTATCAGGTTCAACGTTAGTATAGGTACATTGAGATAGTGTATAAGGCATTGCATTGGTTGTTGATTAATGTGCTCACTCAGCGCGTTTACCTCATATCTTTAGAGCTAAATCTATCAGAACTATCATTTCCTTTTCTTGGTCGTCTTATTGTGTCTTTAGATGTATGAGATATGGGTTCCATGGTACGTCAAAACTAGGTTAATTTTCTTCTCTCTTTGAATAATTCAGAATCTAGTCCCGCATCAGTTTTCACCTTTAACTTGGACTTAGTTAACACTTTTAGCTGATAATTTTGGTAATTGAGTCTCTTTAATATTGAAGAAAAATTACATAGTCAACTCTGTTTGTTCATTCTTACAGGAACTTGAGAATGATACTCTTGGCGCAGAAGAGAGTCTCAGAGTACTTTTCTTTGGTTTGTGATTCTCGTATGTTTTTTTCAGTGATGAATCCAGAAAAGCATTGAAGAGAGTTATTTGCCTGTGTACTTTAATTATGTAGGATCACATTTGGTTGAAAGTAACGTAGTCTAGTGTGCATACATTGGTTGGTGATCAATAATTTAATCCAATAGAATAGTAATTAACTAGACCAAAATTAATCTGGTTCTGCTTGGTTAGTAGTACTGAGTTTTTTTTGAGTTTGATGATGTTGTGATGAAGAATGTGAGAGAAGAACCAAACTGGATAAGTATTCTGAAGATGACTCGAGTAGAAATGAGGCTAAAATATGAAAATTCCGGTTTTTAGTTGTGTATCTTCAATGAGAAAAGTGTAGGTCTCGGAAGATGGGTTGACTATGTTTGACTTTGATTATTTTGCTTCCAGAAGTGAAACGTCAGCCACAGGAGAAGCTTACCGAGGTGAAAACTGATATGGCACAAGCAAAGTAGGAAGCTCAGAAGAGACGAGAAATGTTTCAGAACAGCTCTTTGAAAACCTGAAATATTGCTTGTAAATGCTTGGTATATAGAGTCGAGCTCGGTTTTAAGGGTAAAGATAAAGTCAAGCTACATTACAATAAAAAGGTCAGGTCCTGTGGCTTTATGTAGGGTTTAATATTTGGCTGATGGATTATCTGCTATTGAAAAGCTTATTGGAATTTGTACACAGTTTCTTATACAGTCACATATTCTCATTGATGAAGTTATTCTGTAAGAGTGAGTACTGGTGATCTCTAATTCTCTTATGTATTCTGAAATAGGTAAAGGAGGTGCAATTTAGCAAAAGCTGTCGCTGGGGAGGAACAAAAAAAATCGAAGGCCTTTTACTTTACTTCTCAGAGCCAGACAAATGGGTAAGTTTTGTCTGTTAGCACTCAGTATTTTTTTTTGTATAATATAGTCTTAAGAGGGAGTGAAGAGGTTTATGTTGTTGCTTGACTAACATTGACAAGATATAATTCACTGTCACGACTTAGCCAGTGCTCCGATTGCTTGGTTATTAAAAACTACACACACTCTTCACTAGTCATCATTATTTTGAACTCTCTCTTTAGATTTCAGAATGACACTCCGACTCACATTAATAGCTGTAACTTAGTTCTAGTGGTAAGACGACCCCAATTTTGTTTTTCCTTTTCTTATGCTCCTTTTGGCAGTTTGTTAATCGCATTGCCTTGTCTTTTTCATGTATTTTTCTTTGATTCTACATGGAAGAAGGTTGGTCGAATCGCAGAGATGGCGTCATTCGAGTTTTTTTGAGCTAAAGGAAACTGCTTTGTCCAATTCGTTCACTTCTGTTGCTAGTGCTGCTGCTGA
Source organism: Camelina sativa (assembly GCF_000633955.1). Taxonomy (NCBI): domain Eukaryota; kingdom Viridiplantae; phylum Streptophyta; class Magnoliopsida; order Brassicales; family Brassicaceae; genus Camelina; species Camelina sativa. The sequence continues at coordinate 36,624,196 of NC_025693.1, forward strand.
TGAAGTGAGTCTTCAAGATAATGATCTTTACTCTCGTTGGTTCATTGGGTTTAACTACAAAGGTCGCATAATCGATCTCAAGGAAGGTTAGCTTTGACAGGACAAGGATAATCCGGATTCTGTTTTGAGTCTTCTTATGAGTCATCGGTTCACAGATTCTCAGATCTAAAGCATCGTTACAGATTATCCACTACTGCTTATAGCAAATGCTGAGAAGTGACTTGGTCCCAAGCTTCAGTTTTTGCAGTCTACAGTAGCTTCAAGCTCTGAGCTCAGCAAGACTGTTTCTACAGTTCCGAAAATCTTGGAAAAGAAAGGGGGCAAAACTAAGCAGATATTATGATTTTGTATAGAGGTGGACAAGGTTTCTAAGTACAAAAAGTTGTGTATTGACGGCTATCTTCACCGGAGATCATGCTACATAGATCTTAAGGCACACCCACAACAACGACCAGTATCAATATATTCGTCGTGAAGAGTTTTAGTCAGTTAATCTGTGAGGCACACCCTGTTTCCTCTAATTTGCTATAAGAATCTATTAACTTTTGTAATTCATTTCGAGTTCTTGACCAAAAAAACTATTATAGAACAAACAACGTAATAAACAAACTATAACAATCTCATGCTTCTCCTTCAGGTATATGGGGAGAGAGATTGATCAATCAACCCCTCAGCAAAACCATGATGAAAAGTTTGAATCTTTCACTCATACAAGTTAAAATTTTGAATCTTTGCCTCATACAAGTTAAAAGTTTTGGCAGGTCCTAATTAAAAAAAAAATTAGTAAAATTTTATGAAATTCACCCCAAGTTTTAACAGCTTCGTCATAAACCCTATTTTTGTTTCCTCCACAAAAGTTTATTTTTTTTGACGGATTCTTGAGAAGCCGCACGACTCATCATTCTTTGACGGCGCTCGATGAGTCTGTGATCGGTTGAGTGGGCTTCACATGTTCTTCCATGTTCCCTTGATATTATCCTCCGTACTCCAATTTGAGATTCGTTTTCTCGAATAGAAGAAACAGGTAGTAGAGTAGTCATGAATTCTCTGTTACGTTATGGAAGAAGGTCTCTTGTGTTACACAAAGGGCTTAATTTGGGATTTGTTGTGCAAAAGGAATCTGCTTTTTTCAATTCTTACTCCTCCTCTGCTAATGGGAGCTCAAGAGATGGTCGAAAAGGTAAGAACTTTACAGTCTCTTACCTCGTTACTTCATTGGGTCTATCTAAACCCCTCGCAGAATCAATCTCAAAGAAAGTTAATTTCACGGACAAGACAAATCCGGATTCAGTTCTGAGTCTTTTTAGAAGTCATGGGTTCATAGATTCTCAGATCTCTTTCATCATTACTGATTATCCAGAATTGCTTATGGTAGATGCTAAGAATTCACTTGGTCCTAAGCTTAACTCTCTCAAGTCCAGAGGAGCTTCAAGCTCTGAGTTCACTCAGATTATTTCTACAGTTCCAAGAATCTTAGGAAAGAAGTCTATCAGTGTTTACTATGATTCTGTCAAAGACATTATAGTAGCTGACCAGAGTTCTAGTTATGAGTTCCCACAGGGTCATCAGGGGAATAAAATCCGAAATGTGTCGGCTTTGAGAGGTTTAGGCATGCCTCAGAGGTTGTTGTTACCTTTGCTCGTCTCCAAATCGCAGCCTGTGTGTGGGAAAGAAAACTTTGATGCATCTCTCAAGAAGGTTGTTGAGATGGGTTTTGATCCGACTACTTCAAAGTTTGTTGTGGCTTTGCGTATGCTTTACCAAATGAGCGAGAAAACGATTGAAGAGAAAGTTGAAGTCTATAGAAGTGTAGGTTTTAGCGTAGATGATGTATGGGAAATTTTCAAGAAGACTCCTTCGGTTTTGAAAGTCTCGAAGAAGAAGATATTGAACTCTTTTGAGACGTTTCTAGGGTTAGGATATAGCAGAGCGGAGTTTCTGATGATTGTCAAGCGTTATCCTCCTTGCATTGAATATTCTCTAGAGTCGGTTAAAAGGAAGAGTGAGTTTCTGGCGAAGGAGATGAATTGGCCACTAAACTCCTTGGTTTTGCACCCTCAGGTGTTTGGGTACAGCATGGAGAAGAGGATTATACCAAGGTGTAACGTACTCAAAGCTCTCATGTCGAAAGGACTGCTCAGAAAGGGAAGTGAACTACCTTCAGTATCCTCTGTATTGTCATGTGCCGATGAAATATTTATACAAAGATATGTGATGAAGCACAACGAGCTGGTGTCTGTGCTGATGACTATCTTCAATGAAGGTCGTAGTGCTTCATAGATCAGAACAGAAGGCACATCTACAACAATGAGAAATGCCAAGGTTTGTTCTTATTCTATTGTTGTCAGCTTTAGGATTGTCCATGAATATTTTGATGTGGCAATGGGAGGCAAAAGAAAAGCTTTTGTTAATGTATCTATGAAACCCCAATTTGTACTTTTGTCATCTCAGTTTGACCTGGATCCAACCTGTTAATCTCTTTACAATTAAGAGGCTTTAGCTGGAATAAAAGTGGATCCTAATTGAAAATTTGAATGGTCGTTGTTAGAACCTTTCTTGTAATTTGGTGGATTGTTAAAAAAAAGGTTGATTTCAGGTAACAAAATGGGCATTTCTTAATCTCTAGATTGAGAGTCAGATGTTGGAAAAATGAATTAGGTTCTTTGCATTGAGATTAAGTATTTTGAGGCCTTAAGATGTACGCTTTTGAGTTCAAATAAGACATCACAGCTCATAATAATGAATCAAGGGTTACTGTATGTCTCTTTGCGGTATGGTTTTAGGTATAAATGGTGAAACTTTCAGCTTGTTATATTATAACTTTTGGTGTTGTTATATGTAAGTGTTCCTTCTTTGTTGTGTGTTTTGCAAGAACATGACTCGCAGAAACGAAAGGGTTTTGTTGTCTGGTGATAGGATTCTTCCTAAGGAATTAGAAATTGTTTTATAGCAATCGCTGTGAGAACCTTTCTTGTAGCTGGTGGATTGTAACTCAAATTAGAAGTTGGAAAATGAATGTAGTTCATTTGCTTTTTAAAATAAGAGATTTAGAAGCGTAAGAGATTCCTTTAGAGTTATAATGTATCACAAAAATAGTATAGTATTAATCGGATATCACAATCCATCCATAGTAGTAGCCTACTAGGTGGTTAGATAAAATTGCAATAGATTCTCGCAAGAGGTGTTAATATAGTATCATGTTGACATCTTGGTATGACCATTAGTTGTAATTTGACTAATGCATTTAAGCATGTATATTTCTTGTAAGAAGTGCACATGTATCCTAATAAATGCATGCGTATCGAGTGTGTGTATATATATAGAGGCTATGATTTGGTTAGAAGAACACAACACAAAATGAATGCCACAAAGTTTTATGTGCTTCTGGTGATTGGCATTTTGTTTGCCATTGTCACCGCAAGGCAGGTTGAAGAAGTCTCCAAAGAGAACAAATTAGGCACTTCTGCTCCGAAAACTGCTACCAAAGGTATTGGAGCTGAGCTTTCTGTTGATGCCCAAACTGAGAGCACCGCTCTTGGAAGTGGCTATGCCAGTGTTAATCAGAGTCCCAAAGGTCCAAACGCCTTTTCGAGCGGAACTGGCTTCACAAGTACCAGGGGAAATGTCTCTGCTCAGGGTCGCAACGCAAACGCTACTTCTACCAGTGGTTCTGGCGCTCAAGGTAGTGCTGCAGCTGCAGCGGATCGCAAAGGTGCTGCTGCCCGTGGAAACGGTTCCGCAGGTTCCTCTTCCACCGCGAGGGGAAGCACCAATGACAAGAAGAAGTATAAGAAGAAGAAGAAGTGCCCCAAAGGAAAAAAACGATGTGATTGAGCGTGAGGTGATCATAATGTTCATTGCTCAAACCAATTATACATATAAATATATCGCACAAACTCACAATCTCTCTTGTATTCATAAATAAAACCAGAGATTGATCATTGTCACCTTTAATTACATTATGAAATAAAACAGAGAAAAAATAGAACACTATTTACAATTGTGGTAATGTGAATGTGGTATTTTGTTGAATAAAGAGGTTTACTTATATCTATAATTCCTTCGCATATCCCCCAATAGCCTATCAAATCTTCTTTAGGAATTTTAGCATCTTCAGGATACAAAGCGCAATATAGCAAACACGATTTGACCTGATTCCCCTGTAGACTATCGTAGCTATACTTCAAAAGCCTAAGGATCTTATCATCCATACCAGCAAACTCTGCGGCATATGATGTCAAAACATAATATCGCACGCTTCCATTCTTGTTTCGTCCTCTTGGATGACATGGTATTGCGGCAATACTATTACCTATTACGTTGAGAGCCAATGGTAGACCAAGCGACTATTTTTTTAGCAACATTTTAATTTCTTAGAGCAAAACCCACAAAGACAGAGTCTTTGAAGTTGGACATCTCTATCACTAAGAAGATGGTTGAATTTGTTTTCGATAGTCTCAACTGTTTATTTTAATTATTTATAATTTAGGTGTATGTTGGGTTTGTTCGTGAGAATTTGATTTTAACAAGGAGCAATGCCAAGGTTTGTTCTTTTTTTTTTTGGGTCGTTGTCAGTTCTAGATTTGCCGATAAATCTTTTGACGTGACAACGTAAAGCAAAAGAAGGGCTTATGTTGATCTATGTAGTCTTTAACGTTAGTAGAAGAAACAGAAACGCAGCTAGGGGACTAGTGATCATGATATGTCTAAAATATGTTGCACAGATACATTGGCACTTCAGTTCTTGTTACAAGCTCCTAAAGGTCAATACTTTTCCTTGTCATATCCATACTCACGTTTATGTGCCCGCAAGTTTAGTAGCTTTGATTGAATTCAAGGTGAATCCTAATTAAGGTACACAACCTTCGCTGTGAGAACCTTTCTTTTAGTAGGTGGATTGTAACTCAAATCAGAAGTTGGAAAATGATTGTAGTTCATTTGCTTTTTAAAATAAGGGATTTATAGGCATAAGAGATTCCTTTCAAATTTGTATAATATATCACAAAAATAGTATAGTATATTAATCGGATATCACAGTCCATCCATAGTAGTAGCCTACTAGGTGGTTAGATAAAATTGCAATTGATTCTCGCAAGAGTTGTTGGTATGACTATTAGTTGCAATTTGACTAATGCATTTAAGCATGTATATATTTCTTGTAAGAAATGCACATGTATCGTAATTAATGCATGCGTATCGAGTGTGTGTATATATAGAGGCTATGATTTGGCTAGAAGAACACAACACAACTCACCACAAACAACACACAATTTAGTCCCAAAAAAAAAACAAAGATGAATGCCACAACGTTTGTTGTGCTTCTCGTGATTGGCGTTTTGTGCGCCAATGTCAGGGCAAGGGTGGACGTAGATGAGTCCAAAGAGACCAAGTTAGGCACCTCTATGTCAAAATCTGCTGCCAAAGGCATTGGAGCTGAGCTTTCTGTAACGTCCCAAACTAGCAGCAACTCTAATGGCGATGGCTTTGTTAGTGTTACTGGTAGTCCCAAAGGTCCAAGCGCCTTTGCAAACGGAAACGGCAACACAAATACCAATGGAGCTGTCTCAGCGCAAGGTCGCAACGCAGACGCTTCTTCTACCAGTGGTTCTGCCGCTCAAGGCAATGCTGCAGCTGCAGCGGATCGCAAACGTGCTGCTGCCCGTGGAAACGGTTCCGCAGGTTCCTCTTCCACTGCGAGGGGCCGCACCACTGACAAGAAGAAGTATAAGAAGAAGAAGTGCCCCAAAGGAAAAAAACGATGTGATTGAGCGTGAGGTGATCATAATGCTCATTGCTCAAACCAATTATATATATCGCACAAACTCACAATCTCTCTTGTATTCATAAATAAAACAGAGATTGATCATTGTCACCTTTAATTACATCATGAAATGCTACTTTTCCTGTGTAATGTCTTATCATATAAATAAAATAAATGCAGTTAACTACGACGACCTTATATAATAATCTTCTTTAATCTTGTAATGGTAGCAACAAAAAAGAAAAAAAATAGAACACTATGTACAATTGTGGTATTTGTTGAATAAAGAGGTTTTGGAATGTGGTAGTGTGAATAGTTTTAAGCATCCAAAGAAACAAGCAAATGGCATAGTTGGAGATGATTAATCTACCTTGGAAAATTTCAAAGGGAGACCATATTTTATTTTTAACCATAAAGAGTAAGGGGAACCGAAAACAGAAAACTGAAAAATTGATGAGAGTAAACTAGCTTTGTTACAAAAAATCTCAAAAGTAATAAAAGTCATGATGATGAAGAAGACCCTTCAATAAGCTTCACACTCACATCCTCTGCATGGTCTAGAAAGGTGTAAATTGTAAAAACGAAGATGCAGCCAATATTGAAAAAAACATCTTTTCTTATTAAGAATCACTTAAACAATCTTACAAGATATGTTTAATCAGATTTACACACAGTCAACACGACTTGTCACTGACCAATTCTTAATCTAACCAAAACTTGTTAAGAACCTTAAAAGCTTATTCGCTTCGCTCCTACTTTTTCTATCCGGCTCAAGAAAAACCTTAAGCCTCAATACAAATATATATAGATAGCTAACATATCACGTCGGCTAACCTACTCTCCTAATTAAGATAACCCCAATCTTCATTTTATTTGATCCGATGATATCTTGCTAAACAATAAAGGAAACTCCAATATTCCAAATTTCCAAATATAATTTGCCACATCATTCTAACTCCACGTTCGTTACTTCATGCGCACAGCTTCTCCCAATGTCTTACAGACTAGCCTTGTTCCACCAAATGTCTTCATGCTTTCATTCTCCTCCTTTTTATCTGAATGTGTCAACTCAAGCTTCATGCTTTCAATCTCCCCCATTTTATTTGAATGTGACAACTCAAGCTCCAGATGTGAATACTACCAGAATCTTCCAAAAACATCCCCTTAGCCACATTCAGCTACAACATCACCATCATCACAAAAATCATCATCTCATCATACTCCCCCAGCATGAGTGCACATTCATATAAAAACAAAGATGAAGACATATAAACTGGAAGACACAACAAGCTTCCTATCATGCCTTGTACCAAAAATAATCCTCAAGAGCTGTTATAATATCCTTAGGTTCAACCTTTGAAACACAACAATGTTGCAACACTTCTTGACAATGAGAGGTTTGCTCAACAACTACAACTGCAGCAGAGTGATTCTTATGACTTTGAAACTGTTTAGATATAGCTAAGGCTCCTGATGATTCATCATTCGAATCAGCACTATTGGATTTGGTTGATTCAGTTGTGACTTTTCCTTGTACAGGTTGTTATACAACATGCTTCTGTAGAACCTGAGATTCAACCCCAACATCGTCTTCAGTGACTATCTTCGAGATATTACAGCATAAGTTGATTTCCTCAGACTCTCTGCAACCTTGATCATACTTTTTTTCATCATTCTCGAAATCTTTATTGTACAGATCCTTTTTAGCAACCCAGACTTTGCAAAAGTGAAATGGATCCATAAAACATTTCCTAGCCATCCAAAGCTCCTTGATCTTATTCTTAAACTTATAACAGAACCTACGAACATGACCCGCATTACCACAGTGAAAACACACAATATTACTTCTCCTTTGCTTGGAATCTGTCCAGTTTTTTCGAGGATTTCCAGACCTGACTCGTGGTTCTCTGTTACTTGCAGGTACTACAGCCTTCCTCTGTAGTTCAACTTTGTTCATAACAGTCGACTCCACAGCATGAGTTATGTTGCTTTTCACAAAGCTTATAGACTTATCACGTGACAAAAGTTCAACATCCTGTTGTTCTTTATAGCCCAGACCACGATGTTGAGATCCAACAATTCCCATTGATAAGATCTCATCTAACTTCTTCCCACCATTGTTCAACATCCTGATTTTTTTATGATTCTCGTTCAGCTCCCTTTCAAGACTTGTTGATCTTTCCTTCTCCAAACCATAGAGTTCTTGAAGATTTCTCAGTTTTCTCTCAAGCAACTCCTTTTCAGCAGGTAGTAGTTCCTTGCAAGTTGTAACTTCAGACTTGCATTCTTCTTCTAGCATATTGACCTTGGCTTCCAACTGCAATTTTTCTTTGACAAGTAGCAACTTTTCATTACACAGCTGAACCCAGTTGTCATAGAGTACACAATAGCTCTCTTTTGTAATTGAATCTTCCTCATCATCATCTGAGCTCTCAGCAGGTACCTCATCACTCTTAGCACTAAAGGCAAACAAATTCAACATTCCTTCTTTTTCATCACTATCAGAATCTGAATCGCTGAAGCTAATAAATGACTTATTCTTATCTTTTTGTAAATTTGGACATTCTGTCTTCAAATGTCCAAAACCTTTACACTCAAAGCATTTCATCTCCTTCCTTTTTGTCAAAGGACATTCAGGTTTATAGTGACCGAACCCACTACACTCATGACATTGAACTTCTTTTCTGTGATCAGCCTTCTCCTTTTCAGTCCTATTGAAGCGATTTCCAGATCTTTCTCCGTCGTTTCTGTTCCAGCGGGAAGACTCTCTTCCTTGACCTTTCTCAACTCGCTCTAGAGCTTTCCCAAAGTTCCTTGCCATCAACGACATGCTATCTTTAATTTCTTTCAGCTGGTCGTTTGTGTCATCTACCTTAAATGCAATCCCTTTGTCATGAATTCTCTGTTCTTCAGCAACCTCCATCTCTTCTGACTTCAACATACCAATCAGATCTTCAAATTTCAAAGTATCAGTGTTTCCAGAGACTCTCATGACAGCTTTGTGTGCTGCATACTTAGATGGCAGACACCTAATTAATTTTTTAACCAACTTGGTATTCTTGTATGTTTTACCAAGATTCTTAGCTTCATTGGCAATAGAACTCATTTTAGCACTGAATTGAGAGATTGTCTCTTCTGGATCCATCCTTAGAACTTCAAATTGAGAAGCAAGCTGATCCAATCTTGTTCTTTTAACACTCGAATTCCCTTCATGAGACTTCTGCAGAATATCCCAAGCTTCTTTAGCTGACTCACAACCTTGAACAAGCTTAAAGTCGTCATCATCAATAGCACCGAAAATAGCATTAAGAGCTCTAGCATTATACTTAGACAAATTCTTCTCATCCACTGTCCAGCGAGCCTTAGGCTTAGTAATCTTATCACCAGCTTCGGTTTTTTCATATGGAGGTTCCCAGCCTTCTTCAACAGCTGTCCAAGCATCCTCTCCTAGATTGCGAATTAACTGAACCATTCGTACCTTCCAACGACCATAGCCTTGGTCATCCAAGACCACAGCCTTTTGAAGCATCATCAACTCATTACCTGACTGCATCATTATCCCAAGATCTCAACCTGTAGCGAGTATAGAGCTCTCGTCGGTTGACCGCTCTGATACCAATTGTAAAAACGAAGATGCAGCCAATATTGAAAAGAACCTCTTTTCTATTAAGAATCACTTAAACAATCTTACAAGATATGTTTAATCAGATTTACACACAGTCAACACGACTTGTCACTGACCAATTCTTAATCTAACCAAAACTTGTTAAGAACCCTAAAAGCTTTTTCGCTTGGCTCCTACTTTTTCTATGCGGCTCAAGAAAAACCTTAAGCCTCAATACAAATATATATAGATAGCTAACATATCACGTCGGCTAACCTACTCTCCTAATTAAGATAACCCCAAATCTTCTTTTTATTTGATCCGATGATATCTTGCTAAACAATAAAGGAAACTCCAATATTCCAAATTTCCAAATTTCCAAATATAATTTGCCACATCATTCTAACTCCACGTTCGTTACTTCATGCGCACAGCTTCTCCCAATGTCTTACAGACTAGCCTTGTTCCACCAAATGTCTTCATGCTTTCATAAAGGACGGAAGAACACTCCAATCCTTTTATTTCGATTCTTCTGATTGTGTTCCTCTCGGTATTGTAGTAGAAAACGTAGAAAGGCTTCTCTATATAGGAAAATGAAAACACAATTTCGTTTGTACGAGTCACTCCAACAACACGTAAACTTGTGGATGACCCAACAGTATTCGACCAAAAAGCAGGCAATTGATATATATGCTCCGACCACTCATGCTTTTCAACATCTTGTAGAACCCGCAGCTTAATACTTGTACAACTTCCGTTGATACGATAATTCCATTCATGAGACCAAAGTGAACCTAATTTACCATTGTAGTTAATCAGATGTGAATAACCTGTGTCTTTAACAAATCTGAACTTCTCTGATTTCAAATCAAAGAGAACGACCATGCATTGGCTTGTAAACGTACTGAAGGCTTGATAATACAGAACACCATCGATGCATACATGGTTATATTCATGATAAAGAAGATAGGGTGTGCAACATTTGATCATTCTCCATGAGGGTTCTCGAGTTCCTAATGTCAGAACTTGATGCTCCTCACAGGCTTCTGTGTGTCCATAATTATACTCCCAGGTCATGGACAATACCTTGTACTGTTTTTCTATAGGCTCATACCCTAAATAGCTCCTCGTTCCCATCCTCTTGCTCGTCTTCGGTTCCGGTAAGGTCAAAGATTGTCCCGTGCTGAGGTTACATATCACCGAGACATTTCCCTCTGAGATCCGCACATCTCCAAGAAACATCAATCCTCTGACAGAACTACAGCTTTCAAATGAATTTATATAATAATACGGAATTTTCATAAGATAATTAGCGGCTAAAACAGGGGAGTTGTTATCATCTGCAAGAATCTGATGAGGCTGAGGTGAGGAGAAGAAGAACACGTGGCTGTCTTTTCGGCAAGCAAACAATATCTTCGGGAGAGCCAAAGATCTGGTCAAGAACAACTCCGTGAAGTAGGGAAGGCGAGGAATGGAAGCCCAGAGCTTCGATACGCAGCGACATCTTGATATTGATTTCGCCGGCAGTCTCAAACATATCTCGACAATTAGGTCAAGTGGGATCGGTTCTCCTCCACCATTGCTTGAAGTCTTGGCTCGCGTATTGCATCCGGTGACGGCAACAAGATCCACCTCCGAGACGTTTTGCTGCTCTTTGTTCATGGAGGAGACAACCTAGATTGCTAATTACAGGGACTCCAAATTACGACGCAATCGCGATACTATAAAAACCCTAGAGTGCGTTGTTGATTTTGGCTCGCGTATTGANTTTTTTTTTTTTTTTTTTTTTGTTATCAATTTTTTATTTTGTAAAAGTTAAAAATACCAAAAGTAATAGGGACCCAAAAATAATGTATAACAAACGATAACGCATAGAACTATACATTTTTTTTATAGTAGAAGATATTATATACTTTTTATTTTATTTTATTTAAATATACCGAAGGTGATGAAAAAGTGTAAAGGACTGCTTAGAAAGGGAAGTGAACTACAGTCAGTGTCCTCTGTTTTGTACTTTTGTCATGTACCGATGGCTATCTTCAATGAAGGTCAGAACTTGGAAAATGAAATTGGCTCTTTGCATTGAGAGTATATAGTTTGAGGCCTTAAGAGGTTTGCTTTCGAGTCTAACATTTAACATCAATTGGAAGAGAACAACGATTTTGTGCCTGCGAGTTAAGTAGCTTTGGTTGAACTCAAGGTTAACCCTAATTAAGGATTTTAACCAATGTTGTGAGAACATTACTTGTAGTACCAGTAGTCTAGTAGGTAGACTGTAACTCGAATCAAAAGCTGGAAATGAATTTTGTTCATTTGCACTAAAAATGAGGATTTAGATGCCTAAGAGCATCATTATTGGTAGGTTTGTAATTTTGGGGTTCTTAAATTTTTTAGTATTAAAAAGTGTATTTTGTAAAAGAAGAACTTTTTCTTTGTTAATTAAAATTGTACTCATCCAATGGTAAACTCTTATTGGTGAGGTTCTTAGTTTTGAAAAAAACCCAAACAGACAAACTAATCTCTTTCCCTTCTTCATCTATATGTTCGACTGCACACTTGATTGATATGATATAACGACGACCGAACCCAGCAGTCAAGTGCGCAGACAATACCCAATAACAATGTTGATGAATGCCACAATGCATACATACAGCAGAGGGAACCCAATGTGCACTTCTTTCACTATGTTCTTCGTTCTCAGTTCTGCCTGCATCATATCATAATAAAAACTTTGTTATTGTGAAACTGTTTTGATTATAGGAGAAAGAAACAGCTATTTTCGTCACTAGTATTCTCACCAGCTCATGTTGCAAACTTTGTCTATGTTTGGAGCTTATAGACCGCTGCTCCATTAGTTTCATATTCGCTTTCAAGTTTGTATAATAATAGTATAGTATTAATCGGATATCACAATCTATCCATAAAACTAGGTGGGTAGATAAAATTGTAATTGATCTTCGCAAGAGGTGTTGATATTGACATCTTGGTATGACTATTAGTTGTAATTTGACTAATGCATTTATATATTTCCTGTAAGAAATGCTCACGTATCCTAATAAATGCATGCGCTGTGTGTGTATATATAGAGGCTATGATTTGGTTAGAAGAACACAACACAAATCACCACAAACAACACACAATCTAATCCAAAACATATAATAAATTAAAAACCAAAGTTGAATGCCACAAAGTTTTCTGTGCTTCTCGTGATTGGCATTTTGTTTGCCATTGTCACCGCAAGGCAGGTTGAAGAAGTCTCCAAAGAGAACAAATTAGGCACTTCTGCTCCAAAAACTGCTACCAAAGGTATTGGAGCTGAGCTTTCTGTTGATGCCCAAACTGATAGCACCTCCACGGGAAGTGGCTTTGCCAGTGTTACTAAGAGTCCCAAAGGTCCAAGCGCCTTTTCTAGCGGAACTGGCTTCACAAGTACCAGGGGAAATGTCTCTGCTCAGGGTCGCAACGCAAACGCTTCTTCTTCCAGTGGTTCTAGCGCTCAAGGCAATGCTGCAGCTGCAGCAAATCGCAAAGGTGCTGCTGCGCGTGGAGACGGTTCTGGAGGTTCCGGTTCCACTGTGAGGGGCCGCACCACTGATAAGAAGAAGAAGAAGAAGAAGGACGGCAAAGGAAAAAAGAACTGAGCGTGAGGTGATCTCATCATGCTTATTGCTTAAACCTATCTTATATATATTCTAAAAAGTCACAATATCTCTTTTGTATTCATAGACTGTCACCTTTAATTTTCATGATACTACTACTCTTTCTGTGTAATGCCTATTTTATAAATAAAAATAAATGCAATAATTACGACCTTGAATAATCCTTCTTCTATCTTAATTAAGTAATGGTAGGAAAAAAAATGTATAGAACTGACAGTTAATATTCTTGTGGAGAAACGTCAAGAACATGATAGAAACAGAACAGGAGGTATCATCACGGTCTTACGCATCCTCCACACCAGATTGGCCATAAAGTTATATCGATTGTCGAGAACACTGAAAAATAGATGAGAGTGAAGAGTAAGGGCCAAACTAGCCTGGTTACAAAAATCTCAAAAGTTATAAAAGCCATGATTAAAACCCTTCCATAAGCTTCAAATTGACATCCTCTACATGGTCTAGATAGGTGTAAGCGGAATAACCCTTAAACGCTTCCAATCCTTGTATTTCTACGCTTCTGATTGCGTTTCGCTCGGTATTGTAGTACAAAATGTAGACAGACCTGGATTTACAGGAATTTAAAAACACAATTTCGTTTGTCCGAGTCACTCCAACAATAACGGGTAAACCTGTAACAGTATTCGTCCACGAAGCAGGCAATACATATGTATGCTCCGACCACTCATGCTTTTCCGCATCTTCTAGAACCCGCAACCTAATATTTGTACTCCTCGGACGGAGACTGATACCACCATAATGAGTCCCAAAAAAACCTAATTTACCATTGTAGTTTGTCAGTGACCAATAAAATGATACACTGAGAGGTTGTCTGTAGTTTTCAACAAATCTGAACTTCTCCGACTTAAAGTCAAAGAGAACAATTATGTTATTGCTTGTAGACGTATGGAACGCTTGATAATACAGAACACCATCGATGCATACATGGTCAACATGACCCTGGTAAACAGAATGGGGTATGCAACATTCGACCCTTCTCCATGAAGGTTTTCCACCAGTTCCTAATGTCAGAACTTGATGGTCCACAGAGACCGAGCTTCGTATTCCCCAGGCCATGGACAATACCTTGTATAGTTTCTCGATAGGCTCATACCCAAGATAGCTCCTCGATCCAAACCTCTTCCTCGTCTTGAGTTTTGGTAAGGTCACACATTGTCCCGTGCTGGGGTTACATATCACCGAGACCTTACGCTTCTTTCCCTCTGAAAGCCACTCATCTCCCATTAACATCAGTCCTCTGACAGAACTACGTATCACAGAGTACAAAAGATAATACGGAATTTTCATATGATAACTGGCAACTAAAACAGAGGAGTTGTTATCATCTGCAAGAATCTGATGAGGCTGAGGTGAAGAGAAGAAGAACACGTGGTTGTTTTTTAAGCAAGCAAACAATATCTTCGGGCGAGACAAAGATCTCGTCAATAACAACTCCGTGAAGTAGGGGAGGCGAGGAATGGAAGCCCAGAGCTTCGATACGCAGCGACATCTTGATATTGATTTCGCCGGCAGTCTCGAAAATATCTCGACAATTAGGTCAAGTGGGATCGGTTCTCCTCCACCATTGCTTGAGGTCTTGGCTCGCGTATTGCGTCCGGTGACGGCAACAAGTTCCACCTCCGAGACGTTTTCCTGCTCTGGTTTCATGGAAGAGACAACCTAGATTGCTAATTACAGGGACTCCAAATTACGACGCAATCTATACTATAGAAACCCTAGAGTGCGTTTTTTTTATTTTGACTCGCGTATTGATATTTTTTTTGTTTTTTTTGTTAGGGAAATGTATAATCATAATGTTGATGTACGCATAGCACTTTGCATTTTTCTTTTAAGTCATTTACAACAAATATCATTGTTCTTTGGTTTTAATATTATTTTAAAAAATTTCATTAAAGATAAAAATGTAACGTATGTTTTAAACTAATAAATTCTTATAAGTAATTATCAGTTTCCACAAAATATACTAATTCACTTTTTCATATTATACCATATGAATAGTTTTTTAATTATTATATTTGAAATTTTTTTGTTAAGATTTTAAATTATGATTCATTATCATCTTTTTTTCATTTAAATATATAATACATATATGGTTACTGAGGCTTTCCTCGGTATCTAGAATTTTTTTATCTGCAGAGACAGTGAAGAAGAGATGATAATTCCTTCGTGGACGAATACTATTGGAGGGTCATACAGAGGTTTACGTGTTGTTGGAGTGACTCGTACAAACGAAATTGTGTTTTTAAATGGTGAAAGCTTTCATGTCCAAAAGGATTGCTAATAAGAAACAGAGAAAGCAAATCCTTATATATTAGAGAGACCGAGAGAAGAAAAAACAATAAAACAAGGGGCAAGTATATTGGCATGGGTCGTCACTTTGAAATAAACCAATTAAACCAGTTTTTGATTTGTCCTTTAAACCGGTCCAGAACTAGACCGGATTTTATTAAACCCTATGTAAAAAGAGGTATTTGTATTTTTAGTACGTTTTGAAAACAAAATTAAAGAAGTAATACGTTTACTATTTGAAATTATAGAACTAGGTGTAGGACCCATATGTGAGAGAATGTGTGAGAGGGTGAGAGAGGGAGTAAACGTGAGGAAAAAAGAAATATATTGTAAGGCTGTAGTTTCTTTTTTTTCTTGTTTTNTTTTTTTTTTTTTTTTTTTTTTTTTTTTTTTTTTTTTTTAATAATCATACCCCTCATGTTTAGTTACTCAAATATTTGATAATATAATTTTTTTTTCTAATTTTCTTTCAGATACAAAAAATCTATGTTTTTTCTTTATCATTTGATATGTATTTTGTTTGATGATTTTATTTGATAATATTAAATATTATGTTATAAATTTTATATCCGTACAGCTTATTAAATGTACAGATATATGAAAGCTTTAAAATTAAATAAATTATATATGTATACTTATTAATGTGTAAATATGATAATGTGTGCAAATATCTATACAGAAGCATTACATTTATCACTTTTGATATAAAAATATATTTGATAATGCTAAATATTTTTTACAAATTTTTTATCCGTACAGCTTATTAACTGTACAGACATCTGAAAATTTAAGAATAAACAAATTACATCTGTATCCTTAACAATGTGTACAGATGTCTGTACAGAACCATTATATATATCACTTTTGATATGAAAATATATTTAAATTTACTAAAACAAAATATGTATAAACATTTGTATAGACATCTATATTATATTTGATATCAAAATTTAAAATTTATTTGAAATTATTAAAATAAATGTATGTCAAATTATAAAGAAAAAGACATAGATTTTTAATCTAATTTTTCAAAAAAATAAATAAATATTATTAATTAACAAATATTTAAGTTATTAAAGAGAAGGAGATGTGTAAAAAATATATATATATATATATATATATATATAAAATTTTATGTTTATTCCCTATATCCCACTCTTCTCTCTCACACACTCACACAACCATACCCCACTTTGCCCCTCTTCTCTCTCACACACTCATACATCCATACCCCACCTTCTCCCTCTCTATTACACTGTAGTTATTAGACAACAAACATATGTACTCTTTCTCTAATTACAAATAGTAAAGGTACTAAAAACCTTATTATTTTCTCAAAATGTACTAAAACTACAATACACCCATATAAAAAACCTTGGTCTTTCTTTCCTCCCCAAATTTGATTTGCTCGACAGTGAAAACTTCAACCTTTGTCGTGTTATTAATTTATAGAAGCATCACTGATTGTCACCATCACGACAAATCCTAAAAGATATCCAGACCAAATCTTTTATCAGTTTTACTAAAAACAAAAAGAGAGTATTTTAGAATACCTCATATGCCCTTTTGCTCTCAAAGCATCGAACACATCACGCGCTGCATAAACAATGCCTTCGCAGACCAGACATGCTACTGGAGCGAAGGCAGATATCATTTCATTTCTATAATTTTATCTAGTTAAGAACAAAGGCACTGATGTTAATATGTTATACGACGTCGTTATGGTTTTCTACAGTAGCAAAATCAAGTGGTCGTTTCTCACACTTGTCTCTCTCTCTGGTAAACACCAATGGAGTTCTCTTCTTCGCCGGCTCAGCTTCTCTCAGACCACATCTCGGCTTTAGGGGTTTTACTTCCTCGACGAACATCAATCGCTTCTTCTTCTCCTCGATTCCTACGGATGGAATCTGATTCTCACCGTCTTCTTCAATCTATCTCCTGTATCAGGTAGAGGAATCTCAAATTTTCACTATTCATTTTTATGATCTTCGATTTTTGAGTTTGTTGTGTCGTTTGGTTGTCGATCAGCACTTCAGCAGCTAGAATAGGTGAAGTGAAGAGAGAAACAAAGGAAACGAATGTATCTGTAAAGAGAACGGTTTCTCAGTGATGCTTCTAGACGATTCTGTTCTCCAGCATCGTTAGGAGTTATCCACAAGTGATAATAGCCAATTCTGCGAATTTTCTTAGTTCAAAGCTTAAGTTGTTGCAGTCAAGAGGAGCTTCAAGGTCTGAGCTCACTGAGATTGTTACTACAGTTACCGAAAATATTGGGAAATAGAGTGGGGAACACTATCAGCTTATACTCTGATTTGGTCAAAGAAGTCATTGAAGTGGATAACAAGGGTAGCTTACTCCATAAAAACATTTATAGGTCTAGGATTCGGCATAGATGAGTTTGTGATGATGTTCAAGCGGTAAAGAGTAACGTAATGGATATATTAACACAAAACTGAAAAATTGATGAGAGTGAAGAGTAAGGGCCAAACTAGCCTTGTTACAAAAATCTCAAAAGTTATAAAAACCATGATTAAAGAAGCCCTTCTATAAGCTTCACATCAACATCCTCTACATGGTCTACATAGGCGTAAACGGAATGCCACTCAAACGCTTCCAATCCTTGTATGTTTGCTCTTCTGATTGCGTTTCGCTCGGTATTGTAGTACAAAATGTCGAAAGACGTGGAGCTACAGGAATTTAAAAACACAATTTCGTTTGTATGAGTCACTCCAACAACACGTAAACCTCTGCATGGCCCTCCAATAGTATTCGTCCACGAATGAGGCAATACATATGTATGCTCCGACCACTCATGCTTTTCCGCATCTTCTAGAACCCGCAACCTAATATTTGTACTCCTTGGATGGATACCCGTCCCAAGTGAACCTAATTTACCTTTGTAGTTTATAGATGACCAACAAAATGATACACTGAGAGGGTCTCTGAAGTTTTCAACAAATCTGAACTTCTCGGACTTAAAGTCAAAGAGAACAATTATGTAATCGCTTGTAGACGTATGGAACGCTTGATAATACAGAACACCATCAATGCATACATGGTCAACATAACAACCCCGGTTAACAGAATGGGGTATGCAACATTCGACCCTACTCCATGAAGGTTTTCCACCAGTTCCTAAAGTCAGAACTTGATGGTCCACAGAGCTCGAGCTTCGTATTCCCCAGGCCATGGACAATACCTTGTATAGTTTCTTGATAGGCTCATACCCAAGATAGCTCCTCAATCCAAACCTCTTCCTCGTCTTGGGTTTTGGTAAGGTCACAGATTGTCCCGTGCTGGGGTTACATATCACCGAGACCTTACGCTTCTTTCCCTCTGAACCCCGCTCATCTCCAATTAACATCAGTCCTCTGACAGAACTACGTATCACAGAGTACAAAAGATAATACGGAATTTTCATATGATAACTGGCAACTAAAACAGAGGAGTTGTTATCATCTGCAAGAATCTGATGAGGCTGAGGTGAAGAGAAGAAGAACACGTGGTTGTTTTTTAAGCAAGCGAACAATAGCTTCGGGCGAGACAAAGATCTGGTCAAGAACAACTCCGTGAAGTAGGGGAGGCGAGGAATGGAAGCCCAGAGCTTCGATACGCAGCGACATCTTGATATTGATTTCGCCGGCAGTCTCGAAAATATCTCGACAATTAGGTCAAGTGGGATCGGTTCTCCACCATTGCTTGAGGTCTTGGCTCGCGTATTGCGTTCGGTGACGGCGACAAGATCCACCTCCGAGACGTTTTGCTGCTCTCTTTTCATGGCGGAGACAACCTAGATTGCTAATTACAGGGACTCCAAATTACGACGCAGTCGAGACTATAGAAACCCTAGAGTGCGTTGTTGATTATGTGGCTCGCATTTTGATATTCTTATTATTTATTTTTTTTGTTAGCAAATTTTTTTTTTGTAAAAGTTAGATGTACCAAAAGTAATAGGGTAAATATTTTGGCATGGGTCAGTTTGAAATAAACCAATTAAATCAGTTTTTGATTTGTCCTTAAACCGGTCCAGAACTAGACCGGATTTTATTAAACCCTAAAAACATTGGTCTCTCCTCCCCAAATTTGGATCTGTGCGATTCTGAGAGTTCCGGCAAGTGAATGAAGTGTAAACGGAGATGTTGTTCTTCGCTGATTGATAGTGGGCACGAATTGAATCAGATTGATCGGTCAGAATCGCTTCAACGCTGTGGTACTCGCTTTGCATTGTCATGAACTCTCTTCTACTTCATTGAAGAAGGTCTCTCGAGTTGCAACAATGGCGTAATTTTAAAGTTTCCTTGCAAACTGTGTCTGCTTTTTCCAACTCGTTCTCTTCTGCTGCTAGTGCTGCTGTTCATGTAATAAGCCCTAAAGATGGTGGAGTAAAAGGGAAGACCTTTAAAGCCTCGTCCTTCCTTGATTCAGTGCGTTTAACTACCAGTGCCGGCGTTGATGCGGTGCAAGCGGTGCTTTTGCACCAGGTTTCATTTAAAAAAAAAAAATTTAGAAGGCTTTGAGCCCTCAAAGTTTAATATTTTTGATAAAAATGATTCTAAATTTATGAAATCTACAATTAACACCTTAAAAACATCAATTTTTTTTTTTTTTGCACCATGTCCAACAACAACTTGAGCCGGACCTGTTAACTACAGAACTCACTACATCGGTCTCAAGTAATAGTCAAGGTGTAGTGTCATCAAAGTTCTCATGTCAAAAAGGATTGCTCGGATTGAAAAGCAAATCTTCACAGTTAGGTGAATACTAACCTAACTCCGTTTTTCTCTTGTAAAGATCCTTGTGATGTGCTTTACTCTGTTTTTAATGGAAATAAAAACAGAGTATACGAAATTTTCCATTTTTTTAGCAAAAGTCTTTCCTTTTTTTTTTTTTTTTCTTATATCTATAAAATCCTAGGGAGAGATGGAAACAACATGTTATCAACGTGAAGTTAAAATCCAAAATAAAAACTCGTAACCTAAAAACTACCTTATTTGAGTGGATAAGCGTGAAAGTTATAAAGCCCTAGTTTTTATTATACAGCCCTTGGACGTTGGAAACTTGTAACAATGGCGATGATGTCTGATCTTTCGAAGGGTTTGGTAAAAGAGATACTCTCTCGGGTTCCTATACCATCTCTAAAAGCTGTGAGATCTACTTGCAAACAATGGAACAGTTTATCCAAAGATCCTAGCTTTACAAACAAGCAATGTGCTAAAGCAGCCAAGGATTTGATGGTGATCATGGTTAATGATTTTAAGGTCTGTTTGATGAGAGTTGATCTCTACGGAGTCCATAACCACAAAGACTTGGTTGATCCATCTATAAAGTGAATAGGTGAACTTAATCAAGTCAAGATATTTAACGTCTTCTATTGTGATGGCTTATTGTTATGCCTCACCAAGGAGAAGGAGAGCAACACTACTAGCCTCGTGGTTTGGAACCCGTATTCGTGTCAAACACGTTGGATCAAACCTAGATCCACTTACGGCAGATCAGATATGTTTGGTATCGGATACGACAAGAACAACAACCACAAGATTTTGAGGCTTTTCTTTGAGTTTGGCTACAGTTTAGAGTACGAAATATACGATTTTAAGTCTAACTCATGGAGGGCTCTCACCATCTCATCTACTGTAGTGTTATACAAACGAGGCGTGTCATTGAAAGGGAACACTTACTTTTTTGCTCAAGAAAGAATCAAAGTTGAAGAAGTAGATAAAGAATGTGTTTTACTCTGTTTTGATTTTACAAGAGAGAGATTTGGACCGGCTCTTCATCTTCCGTTTCACTGTGATGTTAGATACGATGACATGGTTCTATCTGCAGTTAGAGAAGAGCAGATTGCAGTGTTGTTTCAGCGCTTAGATACATATAAGATGGAGATATGGATTACAACCAAGATCGAGCCCAATGCGGTTTCATGGAACAAGTTCTTAGCCGTTGATACGGAGACAATCATCAGTGGTCTTAAGTTTGTGGTTGAGCCTAGGAGTTTCTTTGTTGACGAGGAGAAGAAAGTTGCAGTGATTTGTGATATAGATAGATTTGAACCGACCAAGACCGGTCTCTACAAAACAGCTTGCGTCATTGGGGAGGATGGGTACTTGAAAGAAGTGGATCTCGGAGAAGCTGTGAGTGTTGAAGAATCTCCATATAGTTGCCCACTTGTGTGCTCTTATTATGTTCCAAGGTTTGAGCATAATCAACCAAGGTGTAGTAGTACTATAGTGGGAAAGGAAAGGATGAGACTATTGATTAGTCCATATTACAATACATCTTATGTTTCGTGGATATCTTTTTTCCTTTTGTTTTCTTTTGTAAAGATTGTTCTGTGAACAAGAGTGACCTAGTAGTTTTATAGTTGAAATTAAGGGAGGTTCGTTTTTAACAAAATGATACTTCTGTCTCATTCCCTTCAACACTGTGGAATTCTTCTGGTATTGCCTTTGTCAGGTAGTCCCTAATAAACTAACTCTCTTTGATGCAATATTTGCTTTAGTTAACTCTCTACTTTACGGTAGAGTCTTCACTTCTACTTCTTTATGATTATAGCAACAACACCAAAACTGTTGTTTAAGTAAAACTATTGGAGATTTACTATTTTGCTCCAAGAGATGTCAAGCATTGTTCTTCTGCCTAATCGGAATATAAACTCGATTGACAAATATACACAGTCTTTTTTTTAGGTTTATTTCTTTCTTTGTTTTTGGTGATTTTTTCATATGATGCATAACATTTTTTTTTTTCACTTATGTTCAACAATATAAAAAATTTAGAAAAATACTCACCTTTAATATGAAGTTAAAAAAAAATCATCTAAAATTGTATCATTCGACCAATAATATTAGAATTGATCCTTTAATATAAAGTAAATCTCCCTTTTTTTTTTTTAACATCAAATCAATTATATTATACTGTACCATTTAAGGTAGTAACAATATTACAAACAAAAGGTATTTCACTTAAGGTATTTTCTAAAGGTATTATTTTAGAAACATCATTAGACCAATAATCAAAACTTTCGTGTTAAATTAAAGTTAAAAAAAAAAAAAAAAAATTGCATCATTAGACCAATAACATCAATCCTTTTTGTAAAAAGGGTATATTTATGGAATTCATCTCTCAATATATAAAAGTTTTTATCCCAAATTAACGCAAAAGAGAGAATTCGAGATCTGGCCTCTCCTCTCCTCTCCTCTCTTAGGCATAGCGACTCACTCAGATCTATTATACCTTCTTCTTCTTCTTCCTCCTCTTCTCCTTCTTCGTTTCGTTTCCGAACTCATCTGAATCTGTGGTAATCACCATTGTTTCTTTCTTTACGATTTCTAATTTCTCACTCAATTGCTGCAATTTAGATCTATTTCTGCAAAATCTCATATGAATTGTTCGTGATTTCGTTTTTTTTTGTGTGTGTGTGATCTTGTTTTTTTGTATGTAGAGTGCATTATCGGGAGATTATTACTATGTTGACAAAGTTCGAGACGAAGAATAACAGAGTTAAGGGTCTTAGCTTTCACCCTAAAAGACCATGGATCCTCGCGAGTTTGCACAGTGGCGTGATCCAGCTTTGGGATTATCGTATGGGTACTTTGATCGATAGATTCGACGAGCACGAAGGACCTGTTCGTGGTGTTCACTTCCACAATTCTCAGTCTCTCTTCGTCTCCGGAGGTATATTCCTTTTTTTTTTTTTGCTCTCCTCATTACCTTTAGATTTAGCTAGCTGTAGTGAATCGTATGATTGATTTGTCCCAACCTCGATTCTGTTGGATTTATGGATCTTGCGTTAAGGGAGCCTTGTAGTGTGTTTTAGATTCAAAAAGCATATGTATATATTGTATGACTATGATCTTAATGCTTGTCTAGTATCTTAATGCTTGCAGGGGATGATTACAAGATTAAAGTGTGGAACTACAAAACACACAGGTGCCTTTTCACTCTTCTTGGGCATCTTGATTATATCCGCACGGTTCAGTTCCATCATGAGTACCCTTGGATTGTGAGTGCCAGTGACGATCAGACTATCCGTATATGGAACTGGCAATCACGGACTTGTGTTTCTGTCTTGACTGGTCACAATCATTATGTTATGTGTGCCTCTTTCCACCCAAAAGAAGACCTCGTTGTATCAGCTTCCTTAGATCAGACTGTTCGTGTTTGGGATATTGGTGCTCTTAGGAAGAAGACTGTCTCTCCTGCTGATGACATCATGAGGTTGACTCAGATGAATAGTGATCTTTTTGGTGGAGTTGATGCCATTGTCAAGTACGTCCTTGAAGGTCATGACAGAGGTGTAAACTGGGCTGCTTTTCATCCCTCCCTGCCTCTTATTGTCTCTGGTGCAGATGACCGCCAAGTAAAGCTTTGGCGTATGAACGGTAATTATTTGATGTTATACTTTTGTGCTTTCAATATTTATATGCCATCAATCATTAATTTTATACTGATATGCAATTTTTTTAATTAATTTCATTGCAGAAACTAAAGCTTGGGAGGTGGATACATTGCGAGGCCATATGAATAACGTTTCATCTGTTATGTTCCATGCAAAACAGGACATAATTGTATCAAACTCTGAAGATAAGAGCATCCGTGTCTGGGATGCTACCAAGCGAACTGGACTTCAAACTTTCCGTCGTGAACATGATAGATTCTGGATTCTTGCAGTTCACCCTGAGATGAATTTACTAGCAGCAGGACATGACAGTGGCATGATCGTGTTCAAACTTGAGAGAGAACGTCCTGCATTTGCTTTGAGTGGTGATTCTTTGTTCTATGCCAAGGATAGATTCTTGCGGTACTACGAATATTCTACTCAAAGAGACTCCCAAGTTATCCCTATACGGCGTCCTGGTACTCCAAGCTTGAATCAAAGTCCGAGGACTCTATCATACAGTCCGACTGAAAATGCAGTTTTGATCTGCTCAGATCTGGATGGTGGTTCTTATGAGTTGTACATCATACCGAAAGATAGTGTTGGCAGGAGTGACGTTGTGCAAGATGCAAAGAGAGGGACAGGTGGCTCTGCAGTATTCATTGCCCGTAACCGGTTTGCTGTTCTCGAGAAAAGCACCAGCCAGGTGCTAGTCAAGAATCTAAAGAATGAGGTGGTTAAAAAGAGTTCTCTTCCTATCCCCACCGATGCTATCTTTTATGCCGGAACTGGAAATTTACTTTGTCGATCTGAGGATAAAGTAGTTATATTTGACCTCCAGCAAAGGCTTGTTCTTGGTGAACTTCAGACACCATTTGTTAGGTACGTTGTTTGGTCTAGTGATATGGAGAGTGTTGCTTTGCTCAGCAAACATACTATAATTATCGCGAGCAAAAAACTTGTTCTCCAGTGCACGCTTCATGAGACGATACGTGTGAAAAGTGGAGCTTGGGACGATAATGGTGTCTTCATTTACACGACTTTGAATCATATCAAGTACTGTCTTCCGAATGGAGATAGTGGAATCATCCGAACCCTGGATGTCCCAATCTATATCACCAAGGTGTCTGGTAATACAATATTTTGCTTGGATCGGGATGGGAAAAACAATGCTATCTCCATTAATGCAACCGAGTACATTTTCAAGCTTTCACTTCTGAGAAAGAGATATGATCATGTAATGAGCATGATAAAAAACTCCCAGCTATGTGGACAGGCTATGATTGCTTACCTGCAGCAGAAAGGATTCCCTGAGGTTGCCCTCCATTTTGTTGAAGATGAGAGGATCCGATTCAACCTGGCTCTTGAAAGTGGCAACATCAGTGTGGCTGTTGCGTCCGCTACACAGATTAACGAGAAAGACCACTGGTATAAACTTGGGGTGGAGGCTCTTCGCCAAGGTAATTCTGGAATTGTTGAGTTTGCATACCAGCAGACAAAGAACTTTGAGAGGTTATCGTTTCTTTATCTCATTACTGGTAATTTGGACAAGCTTTCAAAGTTGATGAAGATTGCGGAAGTGAAGAACAACGTGATGGGTCAGTTTCACAATGCTCTCTACCTAGGAGATGTTAAAGAGCGTGTTAAAATTCTGGAGAATGCTGGTCATTTGCCTCTAGCTTATATCACGGCTTCGGTTCATGGCTTAAATGATATTGCTGAGCGACTGGCAACCGAGCTAGGAGACAACGTGCCCTCATTGCCTGAAGGGAAAACTCCATCGCTTCTTATGCCACCGACACCAGTCATGTGTGGTGGTGATTGGCCTCTTCTGAGAGTGATGAAAGGAATATTTGAAGGAGGACTTGAGAGTGCAGACAGAGGAGGTACTGCTGATGAAGAAGATGTTGATGGCGATTGGGGTGAGGAACTTGACATAAATGTTGATGGAATGGAAAACAGAGACATTGAAGACATTTTGGCGGCTGCTGAAGGAGGTGAAGAAGATAACGATGAGGAAGTTGGATGGGGACTTGAAGACTTGGATCTCCCACCAGAGCTTGACACTCCTAAAGCCTCTGCTAATGCACGTTCTTCGGTTTTTGTGACACCTCCCCAAGGTATGCCCGTAAGTCAGATCTGGAGCCAGAAATCTTCTCTTGCTGCTGAGCAAGCTGCAGCTGGAAGCTTCGACACTGCAATGCGTCTGCTCCACAGACAGCTTGGTATAAAGAACTTTACACCTTTGAAATCGATGTTTCTTGATCTGTTCAATGGCAGTCATAGCTATCTGCGTGCGTTTTCTTCATCTCCTGTTGTTCCACTTGCCATTGAGCGAGGATTGAGCGAGTCTTCCAGTCCCAACGTCCGTGGCCCACCAGCTCTTGTTTATGATTTCTCTCAGCTAGACGAGAAGCTCAAATCTGGCTACAAAGCCACAACAAGTGGGAAATTCACTGAGGCTCTCCGTCTCTTCCTTTCTATCCTCCACACCATCCCTCTAGTGGTAGTCGAGACAAGAAGAGAAGTCGATGAGGTTAAGGAACTAATCGTTATCGTTAAAGAATATGTCCTTGGTCTTCAAATGGAGCTCAGGAGGAGAGAAATGAGAGATGATCCGGTGAGGCAGCAAGAGCTCGCTGCTTACTTCACTCACTGCAACCTCCAAACACCTCACTTACGGCTCGCGCTGCTTAGTGCAATGGGCGTCTGCTACAAGGCAAAGAACCTCGCAACTGCTTATAATTTCGCAAGAAGGCTGTTGGAATCAAACCCAGTGGAGAACCAGGCCAAGATGGCAAGACAAGTTGTGCAAGCCGCTGAACGTAACATGACCGACGCAACCAAGCTAAACTACGACTTCAGAAACCCGTTTGTGATATGTGGGTCCACATATGTCCCGATCTACAAAGGACAGAAAGACGTTTCATGTCCTTACTGTACGGCCCGGTTTGTACCAAGCCAAGAAGGAAACATATGCACAGTCTGTGATCTAGCAGTGATTGGTGCAGACGCATCTGGTTTGCTATGCTCTCCATCTCAAGTCCGTTGATCAGTTCAGATTCATTATCAATACAGAGATACTTCATTAACAGAAATAAGAGTGTTGAGCTTTTCGTTTTGTGATTTTGGTGTACTTACCAATCAGGTTTGTGGATTTTTCTCGTTGCAGGTCCTATTACTCTTTTTTTTTTTTTTTAAGTCTTTTAAAGTTGTTTCTTATCTTTTAGCAACAACGACACATGAGTACTTTAGCTTCGTGCTTTATATAATCTTTTTTGATGCATAGTAGTCTTTGAAATCCCGTGCTGGATCATTTTAAAATTTCAATTTCGAAAGTTTATGATTTAGTGAAAATTTTAATGTTTTTTTTGAGTCTCTCGTCACTAATAACAAATTTATCAACAACGGAATGGAGCGATAAAAAAACAAATACTGTATACATTTATTGATCCGTACATCGGTACATGTTTCTCATTATCATTTGAGTTTTTCTTAAAAAAAAAGGATTGATCCGACTGAACCCGATAGTAACACAACAACGTTAAACACATCAGAAAACACAACAACAACTTTCGAACAAGATTCCACAAATCTCTACCTCATTGCTGAGAACTCATAATCCCCGTAGCCCCTCCGCTGTAGAAACTCACGATGACCAGTTGTGTTCACCGTTTTAGACAAAAAATAACCAACACAAGAAGTGGAGCAAATACTGAACCAGACGACTCCAAAACTATTTTGTGTGGACAACGCTTCTTGCAATAAGAGCAAAATGGTCGAGTCATATGATGATCGTTGGACAGAACATATATCTTCTGTCCAATGAAGGAGAAGCTTTGAATGAGCAACATATGAACAACCTTCCTTGATGCAAGAGTAACCACCGTAATCATTGTCGATCTTTCTACGACAAACACAACAAGACCAATCTCCTTGACCAAAAGATTGAGTAAAAGAGATACGATGGGGATGGCGAGATATCCTTATGAGACGTGGTAAGCTGATACACCTTTGATGGGCCACAAAGTCACAAGGGGGACATATATAGAAAGGACAGCTTGTATGTGTCAAGGAACAAAGGCTGCAAGCAAAGGGACTCTGTCTTGGAAACAGAGCAAGAGTATGCTCATGCCACTTCGAATGGTCTACAGAAAAGACTGGTGGTTTCTCCACACAAGCTATGTTCATACCATAGTCGCAAGCTGAGCAATAATAAAATAGCTCTTGGAGACCTTCATCACAACAATAGCATTGCCTCGTTTCATGAGACTTTTGCAACAAAGCAAGCTGAAGAGAATGTCTTGGATGAAGAGGGTGCTTGATCTCAACAGGTGCCTTGTTATGTTCATCATGGTTCTTGCCATTGCAACCACGGCAGAAAAAATGGGTAGCGTCTTCTCCTGTTGACCTGAACTTCAACCAGAACAAAGGGAAACAACACAGTTTGTAATTGGTTCCCCACGAGAACTCTTCATCAACGTGTAGTTTTCCTTTTTCCAACCTTACTGCTACTTGAGGGCATAAGGACATAAGCTTCTCCCACTTTGGATCCATAGTCATGACGAGGGAGACTATTTTACGAATGAGTGATATGAGCTCAGGTTCTGGCTCAAGACTTAATGTTTCACCAAAGAGTGGCAAGACCTCCAAATCCTGCTCCAACAAGGGATCTATGTAGTTGTCGAGATCTGCTTTCTTAGTGATGAATGATATGAGCTTCCTTAGTGGCTCCGGCTGCGAATCCAAATCCATAGAGTTGTAGGTAGAGATGGTTTGAGTAATGAGTGACATGAGCTCCGACTCCTGCTGCGTTACAAACATAGCATATTCACAGAATACACTACTAACATAGCTTATCTGAACAATGCGTGCAATGATTTCAGTATTAGCATCCCCATTATCCACTTCCCAAGGGTCCTCCATAGATATGAGTTCAGAAATGGCTGATATGAACTCCCCCTCCAAAGCCATAGTGTTGTTGTAAAAAGAGTATTTTGAGTAACAAAAGATATGAGAGATTTTGAGTAATGAGTGTGATGATTTCTCTGTCTTTTTTTCTTTCTTTTGTGATTTAACTCAGTGCTCTCTATATTTTTTTAGTGCTTATAGCGTATTTAATGTTATCACCAGCCAATACAGATCCACAACCTTCCAAATTAAATGCATTGTATGATTGTATCTAACAATGTTTTCATTTCCCCCGACTAACTAAGTTCGAGTGTTCGACATATAAGCCTATGTGGATTTTTCTATCTTAATAGAAAACATATGGTAGCCTCCATTAATTTGTGATTATTTTCAGAATAATTCAAAGTAACCAGATTCAAGTTGTGATTAAAGACTAAAGACGACGATGTTTAAAGGCTACATTTATCTTCTTTTGTTTAAAGGCTACAAGCAAAGTTCTGTGATAAATTAATAATAGCTAGAAGAGCTTCTTCTTTTGTCCCGAACCGGTCGGTCGAAACCAGATTTTTATGTTTTTGGTTCAAATTGGTTTAGCAATGTGTTAAATTCGGCTTCATTTTGAATCATGTTCAGTTTACAATTCGTTGAACCGATTGGTTACCTCTTTTTATTAGAATTTAAAAAACACCTAAAGTAAACTAAAATGTATACCGAAATTAAATCGAATTAAACCAAAAATATATAAATTGAACTGATTTTACCCAATTTGACCTAGCGTTAACCCCCAAAAATTTTGGTAACAATTCATTAACCAAAATTTGAACCGAACCGATGATTTATTAGGTTAATTTCAGCAATAATTTCTAAGAACTGAATGAACCAGATCGATTCGATTTCGGTTAACTGAACTCACATGGCGAGTTTGTTCATACAATCATACTTGATAAATATACATTTTGCCTTTCGAATGTAAGTTTGGTGTTAATAACATTATATATATATATATATATATAAATCTACATTTTTATATACATTTATATATAAATATACATTTTAAATAACCGACTCAAGGCATAGCACATGAAACTTGAAAACTTGTATTAAAATTTTATATAAATATATATTTTTAATAAACTAAAAAAATTATAGCGCGAAAAAAAAAAATTAGTATGATATTTGAGAGTCTATTTTATTTGTTATAAAAATACATATGTAAAAGTATTTTACTTATGTTTTACTTATGTTTTGTTTATATTATACAAATGTTTTGCTAATTTTTTTTTGTTATTTTACTTTTCTTTTTAAAATATATGTAAGATGTTACACAAAATATATGTATATTTTTATAGAATTCAATGTAAACTATGCTCAATATATCCTACTATATTAATTGAGAAGTACAAATATATAAGTAACCTTATAATGTGTAAAAAAGTACATTCAATTGCCATTAGAAAAACTTAATTAAGATTAATTAATTAATTAAATAAATATAAATAATTAAAAAACGAAAATATGAGATAAATCAAATAAAAGAAATTGTAGAAATGTAAAAAACAAAATCTATTAGAATCAGAACTAATTCGTACTAAAAAAAATTAACAGATAAGATTTAGTTGCTTTTTTTATATGTTAAGTTATATCTTTTTATTTACTTCACAACTATAATAAGGATTTCATTTAATTGATAAAAGTTTAAACAATTTTATTCATTAAATGTAAATGTTTTATTGATAGGTTTTCAATAAACATTTTTAAAATACAAAAATTATAATATAAGCAACAAATTTTTAATCACATACCATTACAAAAAACATAATAACAAAATAAATTATTACAAATTTTCATCAAAAAAAATTCATCCCACAGTTTTCCGTGGGATAGTACCTAGTATCAAACAATCAAGATTATAGAATCAGTCTGCTCAACTTAGCATCCCGAAGAAAAGAAATTCTTATATCAGAGTTCCAAAACATTGGATGGTTAAAAAAGTAAATTGCATATTAAAAGGTGGTCTTGTTAAGTGAATTCCAAATTAGTAGACAAGAAGAATATGGCATTACCGTAAATTAAGGTTGATCTTCAGCAATTGGTAGATGAGGTTGAAAGCTTCATGATGCTTTACGTTGGAGGGGTTAACTTTATTGTTCGCCAAAATGTTGAAATCAAGATCAGTTTCACGTCCAAAAGGATGGTGACCCAATAGCGTAAAATAGGACACAACCAAAGCTAAACATATCAACTGCTTCATTTTCGTTTTCCTTGTGAAGCTGCTCTGGTGCTTGCCATCCCGGACTGCGATGACCTGAAAATTTTATGCATTCATTTAAAAATAAATTGTGTAAAAGTTGATCATGAGCATAATTACTGATTCAACCATAATACATTCCGTCACATACTTACATGCACATGAATTTAGCTTGCATTTTCATTACCAACCTAGGCCATTACATTTTTCTGTAAATCAATATGGTGATCTACCAAACACAATAATGATAAACTTACATGTGGCAAGGTGCTCATCAAAGGATGGGTTATGCTCATTGAGACGCTTGCTAATCCCCATATCAGAATCTTTGCAATCAATGTCTCCCCTTTAGCTATTATTAGCACATTTTGTGGCTTCAAGTTTCGGTGAATTATGCTCAACTTGTGTAAGTGGACAAGACCACAAACTATATCTCTACATCGTAGCAGAAACAGTTCGAAGAATACAGGGATACTTCATTAATAGAAATAAGAGTGTTGAGCTTTTGGTATTTTGTGATTGTGGTGTACTTACCAATCAGGTTTGTGGATTTTTCTTGTTGCAGGTCCTATTACTCCTTTTTTTTTTAAGTCTTTTAAAGTTGTTTCTTATCTTTTAGCAACAACGTCACATGAGTACTTTAGCTTCGTGCTTTATATAATCTTTTTTGATGCATAGTAGTCTTTGAAATCCCGTGCTGGATCATTTTAAATTTTCAATTTCAAAAGTTTATGATTTAGTGAAAATTTTAATGTTTTTTTTTGAGTCTTCGTCACTAATAACAAATTAATCAACAACGGAATGGAGCGATAAAAAAAACAAATACTGTATACATTTATGGGTTGATCCGTAGGCATCTCAATGAAGACAAATACATGTTAACAAACATAAGAACGACAGACAAGGCTTCTCCAATAAAAAGTATTTACAATTAACTAGTCAAGATCACCAGCTTTAAAGTCTCAGACAACAAGCAAAATAATATTTCCTACAGTATGGAAACACAAATGAACCAAGGCTTGTCTAAGCTTTGATCTTAATATCACTCCAGTCTCCTACATCACTTTCTTCTTACTCCATATAGTTTTTATTTTGAATTTTTAATTCTTTTCGAGGCTTTAAGAAGATAGAAACTATATGGAGTAAGAAGAAAGTGATGTAGGAGACTGGAGTGATATTAAGATCAAAGCTACAAAAGGGTGTATAGTCCTAAAGCTACAATATCCAAATACCGTCCTCTACTCTGCCTTGACTAGTCGGACGAAGACATTAGATCAGAAGTCATCAAAAGCTTGTAGACAGAAGTGACTCCGAGAAGGTGAAAGCATTTCCGCATAACAATATATAGATGTTGCTTCACATAGTATGAGAATCCAAACCGTAACCTAAGAAAGGTTTTAAAAAGGACCAATGTTTCTAGTGACGATCAAGAAATTAAAGTTGTTTGGTGTATAGTTACAGAGGAACTTGCACAGTACCCTCGGTAACAAGTTGGTACATACCTCCTAAACAGTCTGTTCTAAATATCTAATCGTATATTTTCATCAGAAAACAAAACAGAGCTATGGACTGATCATCGATCATGCGTAACCTACCTCGTGTAATTTCTGCTTTCGTGTAATCTATTGTCCTAGTACCGGGCTTGTTCACCCCGGAGTTTGTCGATTAGAACTAAGATCGGATGTTCTTTTGCAACTTTTTTATTCTCCGGATTTAACAACCAGTACTCATAGAGTTTCACTCTAATTTGACTGTTTTGGTTGGGAAAAAAAGATGAATGTAAAGTGAAATGTTTTTAAAGGAGGGAAAAAGATACTGGAAGATATTAAAGAAGACAAACCATTCTTTTTATTTTTTTTTGTTACATTTGGTTTGTCCCATGAGAGAGAGACAGACCTCTAACATAGAAAGGAAATCACCAAAACTAATTAATTAAAACACACCCTAGCTAACCATACCCTATTAATCTACCTAACCGTAGTCTTGTTTCAGTACCTATGAATAAAATCTTGTCTGGTCTTTTTGAACGTGTTTTCCCCTCTAGAGATTGATAAAAAAAATTGTAGTTAAAAAACAATTGTAATTAGAAAATTGTTAGAGCATGTCCACTTGTGTATTTAAGCGTTACTCATACAATTTCTAGGGAAAAAAAAAAAGAAAAACTAAAAGAATGACTTGCCTGCCTAAGTGACTTTGTTTTTTTTTTTTTTTTTTTTTTTTTTTTNTTTTTTTTTTTTTTTTTTTTTTTTTTTTTTTTTTTTTTTTTTTTTTTTTTTTTTTTTTTTTTTTTTTTTTTTTTTTTTCTCTGTTCTCTCTCCTAAAGTAACCGTTCAAAACCGCCGTTTTCTCTTCACCATTTCCGGCCGACGTCGGCTTCTCTGGCGTCGGTCGGATCTTGTCTTCTTATTTTCTTCGTTTTTGCTTCATTTGTATAAATCTAGATGATATTCTATGGCAAATCGTGATCTCAAAATCCATGTCTTTTGCCTTCTCACTGTGTTGTTACTAAATCTGAGACCCTCAATCACCATCTTGTCTTCTCTCACGACTTGGGTGTCATTCCATATCCCGATTTTATCGCCCTGTTTGCAAACGGTGGTTTCGAGAATAGATGATGTTGCGGTTTGTGATTGTTGCGTCCAAAATCATTCTCACAGTCTTGGTCATCTTCTCTCTCTCTGTGGGAGCGTATTTCCGACCCGATTTTGGTCTCAACCCAAGGTTTATGGTGTCGGCTTCTTTCCGTCTTCAAACGGTGTCTGTCGTTTCTACATCGAAACGTTCTAATTTTATTACAAAAGAGTTTGTGTTCCTCGGATTTTTCTTTCTGATTCGGGAATTGCGAGTGAATTTTGGATCTGGGATCCTGGAATACTCTTTTGTTGCTCTGTTGTTTATCTGTTGAATCTACAGAAACACCAACTTTTTTATAAAGACATAGAGAAGCAATATGTTCTGATTTATATTGATTGTCTTTGGTGGTTAAAAAATGGGTCAGCGAGATTTACAATGGAATCTATGAACATGATTCACTCTCATGTCGTTAGTGTGACTGAAGGAATGACAGTCCCGTGGGTAAACAAGTTGACACATGAACATGGCCATAACCCTCTTTGTCTGACGTTTGATGGAGAAGAAGATGAAGGATTGGTTCTGTTGTTCCTCTCAACTATCAATGCGCTTCAATATAGGCCAAACCCACCGTTCCAATTGGACCTTATTTGGCTAGGCAGACTTCCATTTAGTCTTTGGAGACACTGGAAATGTAATGTGGTATGGAAACAACCATGGATGAGAAGACATTGGATCTTTACAAACGATCATAGTGAAAATTTGCCGGAATTATCAAGTATATTGATCTCCAGAAGGCGACAAAATTTAGAATCATTTCCAACAACATTAGATCTATTTTTTTCTAGTTAAAGTAATGTTAATGACATTTTGGAGTTTCAGCAGTAAGCTGATAGCCTTAAAAAATGTGTGAAGGGGGGCCTTAACAGATTTTATCTGTTGCCTGTAAGACTAATTAACAGCAGGGTCACTTCCACTCCTTCACTGAAATTGTATCAATTTCATGTATTTGCGTATACCGGTTGTATTGGATTGCTTCTGTATTTTGTAAACACTTTTTGATATCAATATATTTGATTTGTGGAAAAAAAAAAACTAAAAGAATTGGGTCAAAACACATACTCCGTTTAATAATATATGATATTTTAGAGGTTTTTTCTTGTTTCATAATATAAGATGTTTTCATTTTTCTAAGTAATTTTTAGATTCTTTTTATATTTTTTATTATTTATTTTATGCAGTCTTGTTTATGATTGGTTGAACTTCTTTTGAAGTGGTTATTTCTTAATCTGCGTGCTTTCACTCAAAACATCTTTTAAAGGGAGTAGAACCGTTGCTCTGGGGAGCATAGGAAGGAACCCTGAAGACATGCTACGTGTTAATTTCTCATTGGCTTTTGATAAAATATAAAAAAGATTTTTTTTTTTTTTTCTCTCATTTTCTTCTTCTCTTTTCCCTAATCTCTCTCTTTCCTCTGTCGACAAAACGCGAAACGGTGAATTCGATCGCTTGATCCGGCTTCAAAAACACAACGAAACTATCAATCACAGATCCACAGTAAGCTATGAGGAGAGTCACCGGACTTGCTGGGCGCACAATCTCATCCTCCGTCACAATCCATCCACCGGACTTCCATTTTTCTTCTATTTTTTTCTCTCTCGCCCGAAACAGCGATTGCCGATGCGATTCACCTCAAATCCAGTACGTGATCTTCCTCTTCGATTCATTTCGATTTCTTCCTCTTTTTGTTCGATCTAATTTCGATTTCGATGAAGCTAAGATTTACAGTTTTGTGATCTTTGAGTTTGTTTGTTTGTTTGTTTGTTTCCTTTAGATTCAATGGCTGTGATTTATATTGAATCGATATATACACTCTGATGATTTTTCGATTTTTGTTTGCCTTGATGACGATGTAGCATTGAATGTAAGATTAGAACGATTGAGCTTGATTGCAAACGTATCAAGCTTCAGATTTGGGACACATGATTTTAAAATAAGAACGATCAGACCAAAATCAATTTGGAAACAGAGAGAATGATAGTGTCCTGATTTCTCTGCAGCTTTTGGCAACTCTGCTTCTGTTCAGTGCTCTTGCTATGGAGGTAATCATCTTGATGCCTTCTCCTTTCACTCATAAGTTTGTAAGACTCCAATTTTGAAAACTAGAAGCATAGGAGAGTTCTTCGATAGTGATCTTTGGATAATGTAGCAGTATATAGTTGGTTAGTATATGTATAAGTGTGGTTTCTGTTTTGTTGGTTTAGGTTTGTAAAGGATCCTACCAGCAGAGACATTGATCGATTTTTGTTGGTGCATTTTTATATAAGATTTGATTGAGTTCATAAAAAATCAAGCATGTGTTCTGTGTCGGAATGAAGAAGAAGAATGTTTGATCTGGATTTGAGATTGGTTTGGTACTTATAGCTTACACAGAGTCATTAGACAGTAGATAACTGGTTGTTTGTGGTTGTCTTCTGTCTCCACTAACTGCTATATATCTCTTCATGTTGTTTGTAGATGGATGGCACAACCCTGTAAAAATCCCGTTTGAGCCCATCTCTAGATTCGAGGGTGACAACATGATTGAGAGGTCCACCAACCTTGACTGGTACAAGGGACCAACCCTCCACGAGTCTCTTCTTGAGGCGCTTCCAGGCGCTTACTAATCGTAATAAGTCGCGAAGCTTGTTATACCTATATGTCCTTACAAATTGGGCTTTTTTAGCTTGTTGAACTTGTTGGACTTGTTGGACTTGTTGGACTGGTGGGGCAATTTCATCGACCAAGTCTTTGTCTAGCCATTGATTCCACGTGCTTGCTCCCATAACAATTCGTGCATTACGTTCTAGTAAGTTCGAGATTGTAGAATCAGCGATCTCAACTCGATCACTAGCATCCCGAAGAAAAGAGAGTCTCATATTGGAGTCCCAAAACAATGGATGATTAAGTACTTCTATAGCTGTAGGGCTGCACAAAGAAAACAAAAAAAGCAAGCTGAATATTAGAAAGAAGAATATGAGACTCGAAGCTTCATGAAATTAGTAGACAAGAAGAATATGGCATTACCGTAAATTAGGCTTGAGGTTCAGCAATTGGTTGATGAGGTTTGAAGCTTCATGATGTTTTACGTTGAAGGAGTTGACTCAATTGTTCGCCAAGATATTGTCATTACGACAAGTTGCACGTCCAAAAGGATGGTAACCTGTTATGGCGTAGGATAGGACACAGCCAAACCTAAACATGTCAACTGCTTCATTTTCATTTTTCTTGCGAAGCTGCTCTGGTGCTTGCCATCCTGGACTGCCATAACCTGAAAATTTTATGCATTCATTTAGAAAAAATTGTGTAAAAGTTGTTTCATGAGCATAATCATTGATTCAACCATAACACATTCCACCACATACTTACATGCACATGAATTTAGCTTTGCATTTTCATTACCAACCTAGGCCATTACATTATTCTACAAATCAATATGGTGATCTATCTACCAAACACAACAATGAGGAACTTACATGTGGCAAGGTCCTCATCAAACGATGGGTTATCCTCATGCTTACTAATCCCCATGTCAGAAATCTTTGCAATCAAATTCCCCCCTTTACATACTATTAGCACATTTTTTGGCTCCAAGTTTCTGTGAATTATGTTCAAGTTGTGTAAGTGGGCGAGACCAGAAACTATATCTCTGCATCAAAATAAAGCAAACAGTTGGAAGAAGGTGAGCTATATATGTAAATTAAAAAGTATATACATGCATAAGGCAGACCATAAAATATTATGAAATATGCATAAAATTCGAAGTCCAAATTAACCTCATTAGTTTTATCAGTAGAGGTAATGGAATGCCCCTCTCTTTCCACAATTTGAATTTTACCAGATCATCTTCCAAAGAATCCGACGGAGCTACTCCTTTAGTTGAGTTGTTCAAATTTCTCTCACAAGAATTTATTAGATCAACTAAATTCCATGACCAACGCTCTAGACAAAGGTACGCAACATCCTTATCGTGCTCAAAACCATGAAGCCGAATGATGTTTGAGTGATCGTCAGATGCATAGAGGATTTCAGCCTCGTTCTTATCAGCAATATTACCATACGGTAGATCAAGAAGTTTCACAGCGACTAAACGTCGTTCATAAATACCCTCAAACACCTCAGAGTCGTTGCTTCCATATTTTATTTTCTTAGCTGATAGGTGCAACTTATCAGTAACGAATCTCCCAAGTCCGTTGCCAGCTTCATCATAGATTTCTATTAATGATTCTTCTGGATACCACTCGAACAAAAAATTATCTTCGGGAAGAACTGATTCGTCGGACTCCTCTGCATATGTTTCCTCCTTTGTTACATGATCACCCTCTCCTGATCCTGATGTACAAATAACGGAATCTGTATCTATCTGCTCATTTATGATAGCATCCTCCTTTCCTAGTTCTGAAGCACAAGGAACTGAATTTGTAAGTGTCTGCTCGTTTACGTTTCTTTTCGTAAAACCTTTTCCTTTCGATGAAAACCTCTTGAAGACACAAACAACAACGTATACCACAGGTATCACGGCCAATATCCACATCCACATAGATGAAAAAGAATATATTGGCTTCGGCTCAATAGGCTCACTGATCATAAAAGACAACCAAAAAAAATATATATATATCAACAAAAATCAAAGGTTATACAGTAATCTACTTTAGTATACATAGCTGAAACCCTAAAAAAAGTCTAGCCACCAAAACCTCTATATCAAATCCTAATGACACCTACTAAGTCAATCACATACTTTAAGCCTTTTAAAAGAGGAAGAGGGACATAAAAAAACTCACAGATGATGCAAGGCGGGTGTATCCACGGAAACGCATTGCTGATGTTCGTCACAAAATCCTAATAAATCGGTCACCTCGGTGGTAGCGGCACTACAACAAGACGTCCATGATAGTAGTAGAAACAACCGTATATGGCGACGGAAACCCAGCATCGCTCGGATCATTTGGATATGAAGAGAGTCCGATTCACAAAGATCTAAACCTGATGTTTGGACATGAGGTTTTCTTGACAACCAGTAGTATCTGTAACGTAGCGAAAGGATAGTAGTTGCAAATTCCATTGTTTAGTCTGCGAATACCCAAACGAATAGAAGTTGAGAACCGGTGTTCTAGCAGAAGACAAGAGAGGTTAAGAGTTTTAAAGCTCTGTAATTGTATAAGAGAATAACCAAAACCCTATTCTTTCTATGAATTATAAAGTTTCTATTATTCTAAGACCTACGTATCTAGAACTGAAAATAAAGGAAGAATTCCAACTTTTCCTAAAAGAAAAGGAAAACTAAAGAACACCGCCTCAGCACGTGCATCAATCTGGGTCTTCGTTTGACCTTCTTCAGCATATTAAGATCAAAATGCCCTAGCTAGGGTCAATGTTGAAATACTAACTGTCTCCAACCAACGTCAAGTAATGCCAAGATCTTAAAGATAATGCCTTATGAATAAATGGCATTAATATATACAACTAAAATGTGCCAGAATTCAAGCACTAGACAAATAATATATCATGTCACACTCAAAGTACGTACTACCTCTGCCATGCATGGGGTAAGAAACTCAATACTGACCAGTAAAGTACGTACACAGCCAAACTAGGGTAAATTAAGAGTGTAATAAGGATGATACTTTTAAAAACTAATTAACCTTAATTTCCTCTGATTCACTCCTGTGGCATTCAACTGTGATATACAACAAATCTGATAATCTCCCGATCCACATCAGTGACACAGCTATGCAGATTAAGCTGAACCTGTTGGTTTTTTTGTTAATCATGCACTCAAAAAGCTCTCGCATTCACAAAGAGAACATGTCCATCATATCTGGACGTTTCCAAGGCACCACCCAACATATGAACCCATGCTTGGGGATCCTATCGATAAACCACACGGACTTGTGCCAAGTAACTGGAGGATTTAGAGCTAACCACGTTTTGCTGTCAAAGACTTCTTCCAAGGACAAGGAGCAAGATTAGCCTTTTTTAAACATATTTTTCTCTCAAGAGATTACTTACGCAAAGGCTTAAATCACTTTGTTGTACAAATCTACATAAGTTTGAATAACACTAGAATTTTAAAGAATTATGAAATTGAATATACAATTTAACATTCTATTTCATTCCCTCAAATTCACTCATATTTTGCAGGTTTTTTTCTTAACAAAAGATTCGATAATCAGAAGAAAAAAAATGAACTAAAACAACTTTGCTCATATAAAAGCTTCTAACGGCCATTTTTGATCGTCCAATCTAATAACGCCACGTTTCGGCCACTGATTCGTCGTCACATCCAACAAGTGGCATTTTCACACGTGAGAACTCACACGCTCGGTTCTGCATCACTCTCACAAAGTCCAATAAAATCACAATTCATAATTCTTTGGGTTCCTTGTTTCAAAATTCATCTCTCTCTCTCTCACATTGATTCTTAAAGAATCGCGCCGCTTCTGCTAGAATCGAAAGAAGAGAGATCAAGAAAGAAACAGTAATGGCGGCGTTGTTGTCACCGCCGCGGGGTAACAGCGATACAGCTTCTTCCGACGATGAATCTCTTCTTTCATCCAAACGCCAAAAGGTTTTCTGATTCCGGAGACCTTAACAACTTCTTCTGTTCTGGGTTTTGAGAATTTGGGCGAATTTTGGGCATATATTATTCTTCGTTTCAGTTGGAAGATGAAGAAACCTCAACATCAACCGCCGGAGACGCCACGATTCAGGCGGCGAAACCACCACGCCACGGTCCGTCCGTCTTCACTCAATCTTTGAAATTGAAAATTTCAATTCATCTTTTGATTTTGTTTGATTGTTTTTGGATTTTGTTTGAAATTGAACTAGTAGACTCAGCACCACCGCCGTATGCTTCTTTTGACGGATGGACTTATCAAGATCGTGTCTTTAAGACCCCGTGGTGTCGATTGCTATCACAGTCTGCACAAGTTTGATTTTTAACCTCTCTCTCTCTCTCTATGGATTCAATAGGTTTGATGCTTTTTTTTATACTGCCTGAAACATTGATGAGCTTACTTGTGAATTTTTCAGAATCGAGACGTTTACATTGCTAGATCGTGCTTCACTCTGGGTTCTTGTCTAGCCTCCAACGCAGTAATACACAGCCAGAATCTCGGTTCTTTGTTGTGCAAGATCACAAGAATTCAGGTTTTATATATACTTTTATTTTGAGAGTACAAAACAAGCTGGTTCTGTATTCTCATTTATTGTTTGTACACATGGTTCAGCGCAATGGAAATGTTGTAGCGGTTCTAGATATCACAGGAACCGGGGGACCTGTGCTGATTAATGGAGCACTTCCCCACAAGGGTTTCAGCCATGTGCTACGCTCTGGTGACGAATTGGTTTTTGGTGATTGCGGGAGCTATGCTTTCGTATCCTCCCACCTTTTTTTTTCTTCTGTATGAAATGTGCAACAAGTAACCTTTTGAAGTTTTCCCATTAAGTTGTATCCAGATATATCAGCAGATGCCTAATGTTGCAGACTCAGCTGGTATGGAAGAGGTTCCTGCAGGAAAATTTCTACTGTTAGAGAGAGAGGCAAGAGATCCATCAAACCTTTCGATTTTCGCATCCCTTGCAAGCTTGAGTCGGGAGTTACGATTATCAAGCCGTGCATCCATTATGAGCTGGCAAGCGCCAGAGAATCCTGCTACTTCTGGGGTCCAAGAAGGCGCAAAGCTTGAATTTGACGGCATGGCTGATAACAATCAAAGTAATAAAGCTGCAGACAGCCATAACCAAGATTCCAAAATTGAGGTAATTACTCCCTTGGACCCTGGCGTCATCAACAATAATTAGCATTATATTAACAAAGCTAGTATCAGATATTAGAGGAGAGAAACGAGGTGACAAGGGGTTCACAACTAGCTGCAAAATTCAAGAAACATATTCAAGCTGGTATTGTAGACTGCGAAAGATTGGAATTTTCACTGGATGAATTTCCTTATTATTTGAGGTATTTTTACAGATTTAAGATATGTGCATTTCTTTCTATGAACTTTGAATTGTCATAACTTTGAATTCCCTTCCTGAAGTATTAAAGTTAGGAAATATGAGGGCCCTGTCCTTCCCTTCGGAGTCTTTCACACAAATCATATTTTTTTCTTGTCTTTGGTATTTTGGGCTTTGCATGGGTACTGTACTAAGGTCTTTCTGTTTTATTATCACAGTGAGAGTACAAAGAATTCTTTACTAGCTGTTTCACATGTACATCTCAAAAAGAAGAATAAAGGATATGCCTCCGACTTCACCAATTTGAACCCAAGGATATTGCTTTCTGGTCCTGCAGGTTTGTGGTGTATCTTGCTTATGTGGTTCCTGTACTGCTTTTAGGCGGCAATATCATTTTCTCTTTTTGGTTGGAATTGTTTCAGGGTCTGAAATATACCAAGAGATATTGGTTAAAGCACTTGCCAATCACTTCAAGGCGAAATTGCTAATATTTGACAGCCATCCAATTTTGGGGGTAAGATATTGTTGTTGATTAGAGATATGTATGATGATATGCTTGTTAGTTTATTAGAGGAAAGTTTTTGCATCTACACTTATTTGTCTGTTTTCCTAACTACGAGTAATTCCTGGTGCATCTGCTCTGCAATCTCCTGCAGGCTATGACTGCTGAGGAATTTAAGTCACTGATGGATGGACCTGCTTCTAAAAAGTCATGTAAGCTTCCCAGGCAGAGTTTAGAGCTCATTGATGGAGGGAAGAAATTGGCTTTGTCAACAGGTGATGGAGATTCATCTAGCCCTTCTCCTCCTGCTTCTTCTGGTCCAGACTCAAAGCCTAAGACTTTACCTTGTTCATTTGGAAATCCAGTGAATTGTACTTTGAAGAAAGGCATGCCCCTTTATGTTGTTTGCAACAAAATAATGTTCTTCAATCTTCTTAGATTTCTGGGTTTCTGATACTTCATTGTGAAAAAACACTTGCAGGTGACAGGGTAAGATTCTTCAGCAATGAGTCCTGTCGGGGGCTACCTACCTCATGGTTTGCTTCTTCTGATAGTTCTGATTGAGGCAGCTGCTTCTATATAGTATGAATATTATATTTTTTGGCTCTTACGAAGAAAGTATCTTCATTTATTAGAAAATGCAAATAATTTATGATGAATTACTTCTATTTACATCCAAGAAGTATATATCTTTCGCAAAATCTATATCCTATCTTATAGTTTTATCTAAATTTGTAGATCTTTTTACAAATTTATATTCACTTTACTTGATATTATTTAGGGGACCACCTTCTGGGATTAGAGGGAAAGTAATTTTAGTATTTGATGAGAATCCTAAAGCTAAAGTGGGTGTTAGATTTGAGAATCCAGTACCTGATGGAGTTACTCTTGGTGACCTGTGTGAAATGGGACATGGGTACTTCTGCAG
This sequence comes from Camelina sativa, assembly GCF_000633955.1. Taxonomy (NCBI): domain Eukaryota; kingdom Viridiplantae; phylum Streptophyta; class Magnoliopsida; order Brassicales; family Brassicaceae; genus Camelina; species Camelina sativa. The sequence continues at coordinate 36,667,062 of NC_025693.1, forward strand.
TGGTACGTCTACGTCATGTTCAGTAGTGCACTGGTTACTGGTCCTCAGCAGCTCTTGTCTCACACACTGTTTCGTCTGTCTTTCTAATAGCTACTAATCTTCAGTTCGAGAGCTCGGGTTCCGAGGATCTAGATGAATTACTTGTTGACAAATTGTTTGAGGTACTTTTCAGTTGCAAAGTAATGATTTTTTTCTTCGTCTAATACTTTCCATATGCTTATATCTTCGTCTGTTTCCAGGTTGTCCATGATGAGAGCGGAACTTGTCCGGTCATTCTATTTTTGAAAGATGCTGAGAAATTTGTTGTTGGAAATTCCGATTTTTGCTCTGCATTCAAAAGCAAACTTGAAGATATCCCAGATAACGTAATTGTGATCGATTCACAGACGCACTCTGATAATCGCAAGGAGAAGGTAGTTACTATGAGATGCTTTTTCTTCAGTTGCATGCCTTGAGCTCATTTCGTAAAAAAATAACATTGCTACATTTTTTTGTTTAGAGCATTCTGCATTTCCGTGTTTCAGTGTTTTAGTGGTTGAAGTAGACTTCTAATATATAACCTTTTGACTATACTGCGTAATTTATTCTGGTGTCTAGTGCAGTGGGAAAACGTAATGTGCTCCTGTTGTAACTGCGAGTTTAGACTGTTATCAGTTCTGTTTTCTAGCCGGTTTTCAGTTCTGCATGTTTCCTCTGAATCAAGCCTTTAACATATTTGATACGGAGGGTATCCCGTTTCTTCTAGAGTGGGACTAATCTTACTTTTACTTAATATTCTCAGGATATTGGACAACAACATGAGCAAGAAAAGGAAGTCCCAACGGCAACGAAACTTCTAACGAATCTCTTTGAAAATAAAGTTACTATTTGCATGCCACAGGTCTGTTACTCTATTCTTGTAGACGTAAGCATTCTCGTCTGTTGTCTGTCAAAAAACCTGAGCTAATTGTTACCAGGATGAGGATCTTCTTACAACCTGGAAGTGCCAGTTGGATCGTGATGCTGAGGCTTTGAAAATGAAGGCGAATTCCAGTCAATTGCGCATGGTATGTCTTTCATCTGAAATCTGAATATATGGTATCGGTATACTTTTGGCTGTATTCTTGGATTTAGTGTGTAATTAGAAAAAAAAAAGATAATGGCAGCATTTTTAGACACGGAATAAGTTTTACATATGATGGGTCAGATTGCTATCACAGTCTGCACA